>NC_056728.1:46045724-46108224 GCF_019279795.1 Protopterus annectens
CTTCTGACAGCCTTACCTGGCTAGAAATCAAGTACTTATCTATGTTATTACGTTTATTTTTTGATTATGTTTTCAGATTCCTATCACTGTTGCTGACTTCAAGCTTCCCCAGTGCCTACTTCCAGTGATCCCAATCCCAGCAGCTCGCATATCTTCGTGACACTCTAGTGTAACCCACACCTGCAGGGACCTTCCAGCCAGGGAGCACTTGATCATGGAGGCCTTTATTCCATGACAAGCTACACCACTAGGCACTACACAGCAGGACAAAACAGCTGAAAATCCATTATACTGTGGCTCCATGGTAAGGCTTTTACCTCTTCCTAACCTTTTCCAGCAAGCTAACATCAAGCAGTAAGCTTGGTGGGTAATGAATGGTGACCCAAGGGTGTGTCCACCCTGAGCCCTTAAAGCAGCCCAACTCCTCAGCCCTTCCACATGCCCAGCCTTGTGATCTCATTTACCTGAACTCTGGCCTCCACCAGGACTAAGTGAGAGCTCTGGCCAGTATGTCCTCTTCCCCCAGCATAGCCATACCCATGATCCTCCTTGCCTGCATCATCAAATGCTCAAGCTGCTAATCAAACTTGCATTGCATGCACTGTAGCCAAACCTTTTATTTATTTATTTATTTATTTGTTTATTTATTTATTTATTTTATTTATTTATTTTAATTTTGTTTACCGGGAAGGTCCGACTGGACGAGGTCCGTTTACAGCGGAGGCCCGGGGAGAAAAGCTCCAGTTACATTATAACAAGACATTACAGAAATAACAATATAATACAATGGGTAGGAACTAGTTTCTATTAAACTAGAAATTTTTAGAAAGGAGTTAAAAAGAGATTAAAACAGTAGACAATTGCAATCAAAATTATTTACATATGTACATTTGGTTTGCAAAGAGCAACAGTCAGATTTTAACAGGTACATGTTTTCCATGGATAATAATTGAGGAAACATATTTATTGGGGCATGAAAAAAGAAACAGGAGATGGTTGTAGAGGAAAACATATTGTGGACTATGTAATACATGGACATAGCCAAGAACTTGTAAGATGGGCCTTAAGGGAGTTTTTGAATAGAGTGGTGTTAGCTGCAGAAGTCACAGATGAGGGGAGATTATTCCAAATTTTAGCTATAGTGTGTGAAAAGAGAGATTTGCCGGCTGTATTATTTGCTGAGGTAATAGTGAGGAGTGATTTGTTGGCTGAGCGGAGTGGACAATTTGGAGTGTGGCTAGTCAGTAGATGCCTTAGAGCGGGAATTTTGTCAGGTTGTTTTAGGATGTTGTATGATATAACAAGTTGGTGATATAGTAGTAACTGTGGCAGTTCAAGCCATTGAAGTTGTCTGAGAGGTGTGCAGTGATGGGTTCTAAATGGGGAGTTTTTGGCAAACTTGGCAATTCTGTTATAACAAGTTTGTCTAGGTCATATTTCCTAATGTGAGTAAGAATTGGGGCTGCATACAGTAGTGTAGATAGGAGATGGGTTTGAGCTAGGGTGACTTTAGCATGATTAGTTAGAAAGTTATTTTGCCTGTAGAAGGAACCCATTTTATAGTTTGTGAGATATGGATGTTAAAGTGGAGGTTGTTGTCTATTTCGATGCCAAGGAGCTTGGTGTGGAGAGAGGAAGAGATGATAGTACCATTATCAGAGGGATGGAGAAGGAGACTGGAGTTGTTTTTGATTTGTTTGGGGTAAAAAGTAGTAGTTTGGTTTTGTTAGGATTTAAGATAAGTTGAATGTTAGTGATCCATCTTTCTACTGAGGTGAAGGACTCTTGGGTGAGATGCTGTAGGGAGGTCAGGGATGGTGCTGAACATATAAGCGTGGAATCATCTGCATATTGGATTAGTGAGGCATGCAAGGTAGATGTGTGTAGGTTATTGGTAAAAATCGAGAAGAGAAGAGGTCCTAGTACGGAGCCTTGGGGTACACCAATGGTGGTTGGGAGCAGAGGTGATAAAGCTCCTTGCCACTGGACAGCTTGTTGTTGTTCTGATAGGTAACTTTTAAACCAAGCAATAGTGTTTGGGGTGAAGGCTAGGGAGGTGAGGGTATCTATTAGTATGGAGTGAGAGACCATGTCAAATGCTTTGGAGAGGTCGAGGAATATGGTTGATACAAATCTGTTGTTATTCCTATGTTGGTTAACTAGGTCTGTGAAGGAAAGAAGGCAGTGGTAGTACTGTGGTGTGGGCGGAAGCCATGTTGTGTGGGTGAGAGGAGATTGTTTAAGTTTAGGAAGTGCATGACTTGAGAGTGTATACATTTTTCTAGTATCTTAGATAAAGGTGACAGAATAGCAATGGGTCGGTAGTTTGAGAAATCATAGGAGGTTCCTCCCTTATGAAGGGGAATGATATAGGAGACTTTCCACAGATGAGGGATATATGACTCCTGTATAGAGCGGTTGATAAGGATTGAGACTGGGTAGGCTATGGAGTTGGCTGCCATTTTTAGGAAATGTGCTGGTAGCCCATCTGCTGCGAGGGTAGTGGGCTTTAGTTTTAAGAGATGTTTCTTTATTGTAGAGGTTGGGATAGGTGAGAAGGTAAGAGGAGCAGAGTTGTTAGGCGCTGTAGGCATGGGTGTGTAGCTATTTTTGGCTAGTTGAGTGGATAGTGAGTTAATGGATTCGGTAAAATGTTGGTTGAATTTTGAGGCTATTTCAGTAGTTGTATCTTCTATGCCACCAAAGAAGGCTACTTTATGAGTTAAATTAGATGATAAACTGTTTTATTAACACCAATTACAGGAAAATGCTACAAACTTATTTTCCATGCCCATCAAAAGCTATGCAAAATGAGACCTTACCTGACTTGCTGCTGCTGCTGTAACAACAGTAGATGTGTTTGTCCAAAGTTACTGATGTCCAGCACTTTGCTGCTAACACAAACATTCAAGCATATTTTTTTTTACTATAAAATCAAATATAATGAATCTTCACTGCAATCAGTAGATTAAATCTTCTTACTCAAATTGCAGTATTAAATATATTTGAGCAAATGTAAGTTAAAGAATGACATTTACTCTGCAACTGAGTAATTGCTATAACTTTCAGAAACGTTTGCATGAAGCAAAGACCATATGCACACCAGCTGCAAATCAACCTCAGAGAAAATTAGAAGGTGTGGGAGTATTATGGTGTAGTGACAGGGCTATTACACAGAGTTAGAAAATGTTCTCATGTCAGAAGGAATATATTATTCCTACACATTAACTGTCACTCGCCAGCTTTTATATACAAGGATATGGTGACAGCGTACAGGGGTTTAAAAATGTACGGTTTCCCAGCAATAGTTACATGCTTCTTGAAAATGATCCAACAATGTCTTGAGATAGAATAGAGTTAAATTTGCCCTTTGTGTCACTTTATCCAGAAAAATCATGCTAGAACAACCTGACCAAATCTGCAACAGGGAATATGTCCATCTAAACATGGTGTAGAAAAGCTAAACTTGTCTACTTTATAATGAATTACAACCAAATACACGTTGGTGGAATTTGGATCTAATTAGGAGCAGGTTTATTTGTCTATGTTTGTTAAACATAACTGGTTCAACCATGATGGAATTAGGCAAGCTTTGTACATTAATCTGAGCTGAAATTTCACAGTTTACTGCCAAGTTTGTTGTTTTATTTTTTAACCCAGTCTGATGTCTAAAATCTCAACCTGGCCATATTTGCTCCTGGCAAAAGCTCATAAGGGCACTGATAGGTGTTGGAGTTGCAAATTATTTATTTTGCAAGAGACATAAATGCTACCTACTGAGCTGGTTATTTTATCGTTGACAAATAATACATAAACAAAGTTGCATTTCCAAGCTGTGCACATCCATTCAAAATACTTGCTGAGCAGTTTCAGCCTATCTCTGCTAATACACTTTATGTTTTCTACAGAAATTAATGAAACTACTAGATAACAATTTTCTAATACAGGTAAGTACAATGGGGCGTTGTATGCTAGCGACACTTTATGTAAAGGTGTTTTGCTTTTAGACAAGTCTTTAGTATTCATGTCTAACGTAACATTTGGACATCCAACCACCCTCAGAATACCCAGCTTGGCCATATCTTCCAAACTACAACAAGATTAGTTATGCAAGTAATAATGCCTGGCAGGGTGTGTGTTAATGTGTAATTATCGCTCGCCCAGGGGGTGTTGGGCCTCTACACCTCTGGAAGGGCATTAATTACACATTAACACACACCCTGGAGGACATTATTGCACTGAAACAATGGGTTTGCTGTAAAATTGTTGTGTTTTACTTGTTTATTTATTTTTTTAAGTACTATATTATTTTTTTATATATATTTTTAATGTAAAATAGTTCCTCCTCCTACTCTACTAAATAAGCAAGTAAAACAACAATTTTACAGTGAGCCCATTGCACTGAGACAATGGTCATCATCATCATCATTCTCTTTCGGCTTTTCCCGTTAGGGGTCGCCACAGCGGATCATCTCTTTCCATTTCTTCCTATCCTCTGCATCTTGCTCTGTCACACCAACCGCCTGCATGTCCTCTCTCACCACGTCCATAAACCTTATCTTAGGCCTTCCTCTATTCCTCTTACCTGGCAGCTCCATCCTTAGCATCTTTTTCCCAATATACCCATCATCCCTCCTCAGCACATGCCCAAACCAACGCAATCTCGTCTCTCTTGCTTTGTCTCCAAACTGTCCAACATGAGCTGACCTCTAATATACCGATTCCTAATCCTATCCATCCTAGTCACACCGATTGCAAATCTTAACATCTTTAACTCTGCCACATCCAGCTCTGACTCCTGCCTTTTGTCAATGCCACTGTCTCCAACCCATATAACATAGCTGGTCTCACTACACTCTTGTAGACCTTCCCTTTCACTCTACGGATACCCGCCTGTCACAAATCACTCCTGACACTCTTCTCCACCCATTCCACCCTGCCTGTACTCTCTTCTTCACCTCTCTTCCACATTCACCATTACTCTGAACTGCTGATCCCAAGTACTTAAACTCGTCCACCTTTACCAACTCTACTCCCTGCATCCTCACAATTCCTCTACCCTCCCTCTCATTTACACACATATATTCTGTCTTAGCCCTGCTGACCTCATTCCTCTGCTCTCTAGAGCATATCTCCACCTCTCCAGAGTCTCCTCAACCTGATTCCTACTCTCACTACAGATCACAATGTCATCTGCAAACATCATAGTCCACGGGCCTCCTGTCTGATCTCATCTGTCAACCTGTCCATCACCACTGCAAATAAGAAAGGACTCAGAGCTGATCCTTGATGTAATCCCACCTCCACCTTAAACGGATCTGTCACTCCCACTGCAGTCCTCACCACTGTCACACTACCCTCGTACATATCCTGTACCACTCTTACGTACTTCTCTGCCACTCCCGACTTCCTCATACAATACCACAACTCTTCTCTAGGCACCCTGTCATATGCTTTCTCCAAGTCTACAAAGACGCAATGCAACTCCTTCTGACCTTCTCTGTATTTCTCCATCAACACTCTCAGAGCAAACATTGCATCTGTAGTGCTCTTTCCTGGCATGAAACCATACTGCTGATCACTAATCATCACCTCCCTTCTTAACCTTGCTTCCACTACTCTTTCCCATAACTTCAAGCTGTGACTAATCAGTTTTATCCTCTGTAGTTACTGCAGCTCTGCACATCACCCTTATTCTTAAAGATAGGTACCAAAACACTTTTTCTCCACTCCTCAGGCATCCTCTGACTTTCCAAAATTTCATTAAACAATCTAGTTAGAAATTCCACTGCCATTTCTCCTAAGCACCTCCATGCTTCCATTGGTATGTCATCTGGGCCAACAGCCTTTCCATTCTTCATCCTCTTCATAGCTGCCCTTACTTCCTCCTTGCTAATCTGTTTCACTTCCTGATTCACTATCCCCACATCATCCAACCTTCTCTCTCTCTCATTCTCTTCATTCATCAGCCTCTCAAAATACTCTTTCCATCTACTCAACACACTCTCCTCTCTTGTGAGTACCTTTCCCTCACTATCCTTTATCACCCTTACATGCTGCACATCTTTCCCAGCTCTGTCCCTCTGTCTAGCTAATCGGTACAGGTCCTTTTCTCCCTCTTTAGTGTCCAATCTCTCATACAACTCTCCATATGCCCTATCCTTAGCTTTTGCCACCTCTCTCTTTGCCATGCCCCTCATCTCCTTATACTCATGTCTACTTTCTTCATCTCTTTGACAATCCCACTTCTTCTTCGCCAGCCTCTTCCTCTGTATACTCTCCTGTACTTCCTCATTCCACCACCAGGTCTCCTTGTCCTCCTTCCTCTGTCCAGATGTCACACCAAGCACCTTTCTAGCAGTCACCCTTACTAGTTCTGCTGTAGTTACCCAGCTATTCGGTAACTCTCCACTGCCTCCCAGTGCCTGTCTTAACTCTTCCCTAAACTCCACTTCACAATCACCCTTTTTAACTTCCACCATTTAATCCTTGGCACAGCTTTCACATTCCTCCTCCTCTTCTTGATCACCAACGTCATTCTACATACCACTAATCTATGCTGCTTAACTACACTTTCACCTGCCACCACTTTACAGTCTCCAATCTCCTTAAGACTGGCCCTCCTACATAGTATATAATCAACTTGTGAGCATCTTCCTCCACTCTTGTACGTCACCCTATGCTCCACCCTCTTCTTAAAATACGTATTCACCACAGCCATGTCCATCCTTTTAGCAAAATCCACAATCATCTGACCTTCTGCATTCCTCTCCTTAACACCATACCTACCCATCACTTCCTCATCCCTCTGTTCACTTCACCAACATGCCCATTAAAGTCCGCTCCAATCACTAGTCTCTCACCCTTGGGTACACTCACCACAACTTCATCCAACTCACTTCAAAATTTCTCTTCTTCCATCGCACACCCAACTTGAGGAGCATATGCACTAACAACATTCATCATTACACCATCAATTTCGAGCTTCATAAACATCACTGTCAGACACTCTCTTCACGCCTAAAACACTCTTGGCATATTGTTCCTTTAGTATAACCCCTACCCCATTTCTCCTGCCATCCACACCATGATAAAACAATTTGAACCCGTTTCCTAAACACCTGGCCTTACTTCCCTTCCATCTGGTCTCTTGCACACACAATATATCAACCTTCCTTCTCTCCATCATATCAGCTAGCTCTCTTCCTATACCAGTCATACTGCCAACATTCAAAGTTCCTACCCTCACTGCTACACTCCTAACCTTCCTCCTATCTTCCTGCCTTTGGGCACGCCTCCTCTCTCCTCGCCAACAGTAGCCCAATTTCCGCCAGCACCCTGTTGGCTAACAGTACAGTCTCGCTGTAAAATTGTTGTGTTTTACTTGCTTATTTATTTTTTTAAGTACCATATTATTTTCTTATATATATTTTTTAATGTAAAATAGTTCCTCCTCCTACTCTTTCAAACTTGCTGTAGTATATATTACTGGTGTTGCAGGAAACATTTTACATCAAATATATATAAAAAATTATATTTTGCTTAAAAAAAATAAGTAGGTGAAACACAACAGTTTTACATGCAGCCCATTCTCTCTCCCAGAAACACATACACAATCTCTTCTGCTTTCACACACATGCATATACACACACCCTTTCCTCTGCTTTCATACACACATTCACTCACACAAGATCGGTCTCACCCTCCTTCTCAGTCTCTCACAGTCTCCAGCTTTTTTCATACACACATTCAGTCTCACTCTCTCTCGATCTCTCTCAGAGGCAGTTTCCTCTGCTTACATACATGCATTCACTCACACATTACTCTCGCTTTCTCTCTCACTCTCTCTGTCTATCACACACACACACACACACACACACATACACACACACACTCTCACACTCTCACACACTCTCACACACACACACACACTCTCACACACACACACACACACACACACACACACACACACACACACACACACACACACACACACACACACACACACACACACTGCATTTTCTTTTTTTCTCTTTTTATTTTACACTCCCTAAACAGCAAAAGCACTGCTTAGCAAGTGTAAAATAACAGCTCGCTCACTCTCACTGACATGCATGCATACAGACACATGTACCTTTTCTCTTCTTTTTTTTTATATTTTGCACTCACTAAATAGCAAAAACGCAGCTGTTCTGTTTTCTCAGTCCAAGTGCCATGGCGGCTTGATAAGCTGCCATGAAGCGGCAGACTCGTTTTTCATCAGGCATTACTTGTACATTAATACCCTGCTGGAGAACGCTTGTTCTCCAGTCAGGGTATTGATGTACAGTTTGCCCATTGTTTAAAAATAATAATGTCTTACATTGTGGGGTAGATTGTTGGTCACAGAAACAGCATCTGTTTAAAGGACTATATGTCAGCTATATATTATCTCTTTCTATTTCCCCACAAGGCACATGCAGGAACAATAGCTTAGCATCAAATTGTATTAATTAAAGATGTGGTAGCTGCATTGCCCCAACACATGATGTGTTCTCACACTTCAGACACCATGGTAGGAGAGTATAAAGTATTAACAAAATGCAAACAGCATAACAGATACTGTAATGACATTTAGATAAGAACCATGTTTAATTTTATGACCCACTAAGGCTAAAAGTTAAGCCTACCCATTCTGAATAGACTTTGAAATTGTATTATTTGTTAATATTTTAAGTGGGTTAGACCTAATGAGCAAGGCTCATTTTCATTGTAGACAAAGAGTAGTGCCAAAAGAAATGCTCCTGTCCCATATAATAGGTTACCAGGAAGGCAGCCCAGTGCTTTATTCATCTTAAAGGTTGGTAATTATGATATTAAACACACACAGCAAAGCAAAGTGTTAGCTATAATAATGACAAAGAAAAACATAAATAAATACAATTACTTAGTTACCAGTTTGTCACACAGCAGTTAAAAGGCCTGTCACATCAGTGGCTATTATGCATGTAGTGTTAAGTTTGCCGAAAAAGATTAAGTCTAAGAAATCAGCATGTTAGTGGTTCCCAGAAGGATTAATGGAGTCAGCAGCCCCTGAAGTAAAGCTCACAGCAGGATTAATGCTGTCCGAGACAAAGCCAGTTGCCTCAGCAGGATTACAGATGTCAGGGGGCATAGAATAATCAAAAGTGATACAGGTATTAGTAGGATAACCAGACTCAAGGGGAAGAAAGATTAACAAACCAAATCCTACAACAGGTTTATCACAGTCAAAAAGTCTCACTGTATATTTATGCATTTATATTTTTGATAACTGAATCAAATGATCCATCAGGACCATTTTAAGCCACAACCAGTAAAAAAAAAAATATTATTCAGTTATTTAAAGAATTCATAAGAAAAACGAGCTGTTAAGTGTTCATTCAAATGATATGCAATACAAGAATAGATTGGTTTTGTTTTGTAAGATGCCTTTTACAGACTCAGGGACTTGACAGCAAAATTATCAGTATGAAGTAGGCACAGACAGAATGAATGGAGCCTGGGTAACTAGGCACAGACAGAATGAATGGAGCCTGGGTAACTAGGCACAGACAGAATGAATGGAGCCTGGGTAACTAGGCACAGACAGAATGAATGGAGCCTGGGTAGCTAAGCTAAACAAAGTCATGGGCACTAACAAAATTAACATTAGATTATCTGATAGATTAAGGGTATTAAGGGTCCAACATGTATCACTGGCCCCTATATGGTTAATAGAAATGAGGGCTCAGCAGGTTTAAAGTATCATGGAGCCCAGCACAGGTAAAACCTAAACTTCCCTGGCAGTATTTAAAAAATCAGTTGGATCAGGGACCGCCATATGGTTAACAGAAATGGGGGCCCAGAAGGATTAGAAACTTCATGAAGACCACAACAAGTTGATCAGTGTTAGGTGGTCCCCAGCAGTATTAATAGAATCTGGGGGATCGGGGATGCTTCATCAAAATCAGTAGTCAAAAGCCTGACTTAATGGTGCCAAGAGACTCACTGCAGGATTAAAGGAGTTATGTTCCTCCAGTCAGGGTTATTGGATTGAGGAACCCACAACTAATTAATGGAGTGATCTGGTGTCTGAAAGTATTACTTGAACCACAGGACACAGCCTTGTTTCTAGTTTTACTTTTAACAGAAATGTAAAGTTAAGACAGGCTGTTCAGGTTATGAATTCTCTCCAGAACAGAGACCTTGGTATTCAGAGGGTTTACTGATACCTAAAACTAGCCATCTCTCCCACTCTTTCTTTATGTTTGCTAATAAGGCAATTTTGAAGTTGTTAGGTAAGCAGGAAAGGTATCATATATGCTAATATCATTGTTGTTATAATATGCAGTTTTGAGTGTGGGCTAAAGACAACCAGCTGCTTGTCTGAATACCTGGGTTTTAATATCTTGGCAGTTTGATGGAGCCTTTGATTGTGAGATTAGCTAATAAAATTATTTTATAACTAACAGAATGTCTGAGTATAGAAGTAATGGGGTGGTAAGGTACATGAACACTGAAATCAGATCTGGTCACCATGTGCCTCATGATGAGTTGTTACTGAGAAGGAATGATGTTTAATAGGAAATGCTGCTAGATGGTGAGGAGTTTACAGCACTGTTTTTTCTAGCTCTGCTACATTTTAACATCTCTGACAGGATTTTTACTAAAGAACTCAAATAGAATGTTTCAAAACTTGATGTATTTATAGTTGAACATCTGCTGAAAGATTTACTACAAAAAGTAACAAGTTTGAATCTCTTTTAATTGCTTTTTCCTGTCAATAAAACTAAAAGGAGCTAATTGTCTCTCAAAATGAGCCACTCTAAGCCCAGTGTACAGGACAGTACTGCGAATAAGGACATGCAGGCTATACTAAGTAACATCAGTGAGTTATCTTTAAAGACAGATAAATTATAAAGCAAAATGGGCAAATTCAAAGAGGAGTGTAAAAAACAAGTTGAAGTGCTGAGTGAATCTCTTAAACAATCATCACAAATCTCAAGTACAGAAGAGGCAGGCAATGTCTGATTTTGTTGGTAGATTGCTTGAAAAGGAGAATAACACTGACGTTTTTCTGAAACAAAACTACTTATTTTGGGATAAAATAGAAGACTTAGTGAACAGATCTAGAAGGAATAACATCAGAATTTATGGGATTCCTGAAACAGAAGACAGAGACAGTATGATTTAATTCCTTAATACCTGGCTGCTTAAAACTTTGAAAATGTCTGAAGCGTTTTCCTTTGGAATCAAAAGGGCATATAGATCACTTTGTAATTCATCTTTAAAAAAAAAACACATTCACTAAGGTCAGTAATCGTAAAATTTTTCTCAAGTCAAGATAAGGATTTAGTCTTAAAAGCTGCATAGACTAATTATCCAGTTAAAATTAAAGGAAATACTATATGATTTGACAATGACTATTCTACATTAGTGATATCCAACCAAAAAGCATGTGTGCCACTTGTTAAAAGCTTAAATAAAAATATTAAAGCACAAATCTAGTTTCCAGCAAAAGTAAGGTTTCACCTTCCAGAAGGAGAGAAGATTTTTAACATATTGACAGATACAATGGCCTTTATACAGAAAAATAAAATCCTATAAAAACAGAAGAAATGGACTGGAATCTACCAACATCTTTGAAGATACATGCAACAAGAAATGGTTGGTTAATAAAAGACAAAAATGGTAAAAAAGTGAAGAACAAATGAAAATCAATGTATTTCATGGTTATGAATTCTCATTAATTTAAATAAGTGCTTGAATACTTATGAAAAGGTACCGATTACTTATTGCAAGGTAAATCATTTCTTTAATTATTTATTTATTTCCCTACTTCAAATGGTTATGAGTTCCCTTTTAAAAAGTTAGAGTTTCATTGTTTTAGCTGTATATGAAATTAAATCCGCTTATTTGCACTTAGTGTTTAAAAGGTTAAACAATTCATCTTATTAAAACGTAATCATTATTATGATGAAACTTATGTTAGGTGGCACACTTTCTGATATCCCGGCATAACTGAGCAATGTACTATTAAATATAATACAAGATGCAACAAATGACACTAAAGAGGCATGTTAAGTTACCATACCTCTCAACTGTACAGATTTTCGCAGAATGTCCAGATTTTTGCCACGTATTTTTGGTTTGTTTTTCAAAAAATTCTGATTTTCTGGAAAATTAGTGGCAACTCATTAAAGATTAAAGTTAAAAACTAATGACAGACATTTGAGTTTCAGACTTCATATCATTCAGAAAATCAATGCTATTGTAAAATCTGTTATTCTATTAACTTTCTAAATTTGTAAGAGCAATATTTAAAAAACTGCCCCTATTTTTGGGCCTTTGTCCCACTTTAATTCATGGCTTTGTCCAGATTTCTTGCTCTAAGAGGTTGAGAGGTATGTAAGTTATATTCTGGGTTCTTACAGTGATCCAATAGTGTGCTACTGATAATATACTTGACATGCAATAGCACACAGGAAAGACATGTTATATTACAAAGTATAAAAATATAGATTTTTTACATATACAAATGTTACTATTGGAATGATATCAAATAATTACAGTAACACTCACACTTTTACAGTTTAAGCCTGGATCACATATAACTGTCATTCTTTTAATGCAAGTTTATATGCCATGTCTCCTTTAAAAATGACAGTCTGCTTTATATTAAACACCTCATGCAAATAGTGCTTACTGAATCATTATATGTTATTTCTTTGAGTGCAATGGCTTTTGGTGGTTGGGATACTTTGACTTTTTTTTGTTGGTTTGGAAGGGGTTTAGGGATTGATGCATGGCGTAGAAGTGGCTTAGATTCACTCATGGGCATTTTTGTGTGAACTGCAACTGATGGAGTGTTCATTTTCAAGCTCTTATCATGAAAACCAGCTTGAAGCTACTTAAAGTCATGAGCACTTTTGTGATGCTGCAGGAGTTCTAAAATTCTAAGAACTGTCCAGGTTATTTCTTCCTGTCTAAAATAATCATAATATTTTGAATCATATGCTAAGATGTCAAAGAATGCAAGTTAAATAATAAGCAAAAGACAGTGAATTGCATTCTAAACCACTTTCAGTTATTCCATAGTTCTGAATGCTTGCTACTGATAATGCATTTGAGATGCACCCAGGAAAGTTATGCTATGTTATCAATAAAGTATAAAAAATATATTTTCTTACATATACAAAAGTTATTATTGGAATGTTATCAAATAATTAGAGTAACATTCACACTTTTACAAGTTAAACCTGGATAACACATACCTGTCATTATTTTAATGCAAGTTTATATTGTATGTCTCCTTTAAAAAAATAACAGTCTGCTTTATATTAAACATCCAATACAAATAGTGTCTACTGAATCATTAAATGCTATTTCTTTAAATGCAATAGCTTTTTAGTGGTTAAAATACTTTGAATTTTTTTATTGTTTTTCTTAGTTGTTTGGAACAGTTTGGGGGATTGATGAGTGGGGTGGAGGTGGCTTGGATTCACTTGTGAATGTTTTTGTGTGAATTGTAGCTGATAAACCATTCATTTGCAAGCCCTTATCATGAGGACCAGCTTGAAGCAGCTTAATTAGAATCATGAGCACTTTTGTGATGCTGCAAGAGTTCTAAAATTCTAAGACCTGTTCAGGTTACTTCTTCATGTCTAAAAATAAATAATCATAATATTGTGTATCATATGTTAAGATGTCAATGAAAACAAGTTAGATAATAAACAAAAGACAGTGAATTGCATTCTAAACCACTGTCAGTTATTACATAGTTCTGAATGCTTGCAATATACCAAAAGGATAGTTAATATATTAGCTTATAGAATGACACTTGAAAAAATAGAATTGTGTTTCTCTGTTATTGTTTCTTTTTAATGATAACAAAACGTAATATCTCAGAACAATTTATTATTTTTCAGATGTTTGTTCAGATACTACTATACATAAAATTTAAGGAAAAAGTAGGGCTGATTCTAACAGTAGTACTTGAGTATCAAATATATAAGGGTAAATGCAAATGTTCTATTACATGACACTCTAAACTAGGATTATAGCTAAAATATAAACCTAGGAATAAAGTAATAGTACAAGACATAGTATACAAACAGAAATAGAAAGAGATCAGAATAAGTAAATATGTGTACAGTTAAAGATTATAAATATGTCTACAACAGTGGGAGGTTGGCATAGCAGTTAAAATGTTCACCTTATAGTTTTTGATTCTTACATGGGATAATTGGCTGGGCTTAGAATGGCCCACAAGGACAGTAAGCCTGATAGTAATCTATGAATGTATGATCCTATGTACAACTTTACACATAGCAAATAAAATAGAAAAAAATATAAAATCATCTAACCTATAAATGAATAAATATGAAAATAACAATTGACTTTCTCCCTATAGTAGATTAGGGTGATAGTATGAGGTACAGGGAAAGATGGCTGTAGAGATATTCAGTTTGGTCAACTTAAAATATAGACTCTGAACACCAGTTTAATTTTTCTTACTCATAATAACTCACTGATGAGCTTTTTTAAGATGATGCATACTGAAAAAGGAGACACATTAATATGAATTAGAAGCACAAGCTAAGCTTTGTTAGCCTAATGGAGAGATTGAGAGGTAGCTTTTTCATCTTTTTCAACAAACTAGGAATACATTATTCCATGGTAAAATGTTTAAGGGTTATATCATTAGGTAATGTTTTATTTGTTTCAAAAATTGTGTCCATAGCTGAAGATTTCATATTGTTATATATAAAGTATACGAGTCCTGTACATAAATGCAGTTTCATCATACCTGTATTTTTTCTCTATTGTATAAATGTCTGATTTTAAATGCATATATATTACTATTAATGGATTGAATAATCCAGTAAAGAGGGGGAGTCTGATCAAATACTTGCAGTTTATATAAAGCTCAAACAGTATTTCTACAAGAAACACATTTACTTAATAAAGATGTAAATAAACTTTCATTAAAGAATTATTCAGTTTTAGTGGGTTCTAGCTTTTGAGCTAAAAGAAAAGGCACCCATATTTTGTGGAAGAACTCACCAGTAATGCCTAAAGTAAAAGATGCCTATGCTGATAAAAATGCAAATTTTTATGACCTTAGGGCAATAGTGGAATCCCATTGGAAAGTCTTTGGTATGGACCCGGAATATGTGAAACATATTGGTGAAAAGCCTATGGTGATTTATAAGAAGGATGTGTGTTTTAGGCACTACTTGAGAGGTCTTTAAGAGTGGAAGGGCCTGGTAAAATGGTTAAGTGTGGTCACTGTTCACAGTGTCCCTATATTCTTGAATGTGCAGAAATGGTTGTGGAAGGATATGGGATAGTTAGACTTTATCATAGATTTTATTGTGGGAGCAAAATGGTGATATATTTAGCTCAGTGTTTATGTTGTTCTGCATTCCATATAGCCAAGACCAAGTTGAGTTTGCAGAAAAGAGTTTATCAACATAACTACAATATTACAAAAAAAAGAGGAAAGAAATGCTTTGTATAAACATCTGGCACAGAATACTGGACATTGCTAGGGTAGATCTGGAACAGACAGGAGGTCCTGTAGAGGACTTCTTAGAATTTTTGGATTGTAAATGGTCGAATTGCTTGCCTGGTATAAATGAATCTATTTCCATATCTAGTGTATTAAGATTAAAGGCTGCTATGTTTATTTGAATATTTGAATGTAGCTTATTTACTAAGCTTTTTAACATGTATTTGTATAGGTAGAGTTTTTATTTTTTATTTTATTTTGTTTATTGTTGGTATGTGTGTGTAAGGAGATGAATTGTTACTTTAATTAATAATTAATGATGTGTTTTAATTGGGTGTATATAAGTGTGTAGAGGGATGTTGTACTTTATTCTGAAGAAGTCATGTGTGCTAAGTGGATGAAAGCACTAAATAAACTCCTTTTCTTCTAGTTTGTTGTTTCACCATCCGTTTTTGTAATCTTTAGTACTATCTCCACCAAAAAAATGATGAAGATAAATAATATTCTACTTAATTGTTTTTTGGCATCATAATAAACCAATAATTTATTTTGATTGGCACAGAAGGTTGGGATAATGGTGGAATAGGATTCCCTGAAATTCAATGGTATGCTACTTCAACAATTATAAAAGTTATAGCATTGTGAATAAATTCATCTTATGATTCAAAATGGAAATACATCAAGAAATATTATTAGTAAATAATAAATATATTATAACCAGTCATAAACAAATGGTACCTAAGTGTTTTATCTGAATATTAGAAGATTTTTGCGTAAATGGTATTATACCCTCTTCTCAAATTCCCTATTTAAATAACATAATTTCCTCTTTCCAAAGGTTCACATATTCTAACCAGTGTATTAAAGACTTAATATTGTCTGTTTCCAATTGCATATACAAATGACTGCTTAGAAACACATAACTTTGACAAAATGCTAGTATTGAAACAAAGCAATTTAATTTATTGGCATCAATTCTTAAATGGTACTGATACATATACTGTTGAAAATGTAAGGTTCAAATACAATCAGATTCTGAGAACTGGTTAATTTTACAATATTTAGAGCCTTTGTGGACACAGAGGTAAATAAGATATTTAACCTAGATAAGAAATTGTTCCCCTAATTATTGGAATTCTTAATAAATATCAATAATAATGCAATGAAAAATAAATCATATTTGTCACACATTTTTAAAATTCTTAAGTTAGATTTCACATATTTAGACAATTCCTATTGGAGCTACTCCTCAAAAATTAATAATAAAAACTTCTCTGAAGAATACAAGAAATTAATATTAAAATCTACAGATAAAACTATATCTTTATTATATTAGAAAAATTTCACTTGGAAAATTTTACACAGAACGTTTATCATTCCCAACAAAACTACAAATTTGTATAAATCAAGTAGAATTAAATGCTGGAGATGTGATTCTAAAATAATAGCTTACTGGACGCATATGGTATACGAATGTGAAATCATCTCCTCTTTTTGGAAAGAAATTAACTTTATTCAAGCTCTGTGGTCAGATAGATGTAATATTTCTAAATCTTTAGATTTATTTAATGCTCCAGTTCCTGAGATAATTCCAAAAAACACAAGTGCCTTCTCTTTGGTCTATTCTTGCTATAGCAAGAAAAGTAATTACTAAAAATTTGGAAAGTAAAGTTACCCACTCTAGGGTTGAATTTATTAGTATAGCAAAAGTTGTTTGCAGTAGTGAATTGCATACTATAAAGATGAGAAATTTTAATACTACGCATTCATATAAATCTTGGCTTAAACTTAAAGACTTGTTTGAAAAATATTAATTGTTGTTGATGTATAACCTTAATGTATTGATCAGCTATGGACCTATGTAAATAGTTATTTGTTTGTTTTATAATTGATTTATGTATTGTTTTAAAACTAAATAAAAAAATTAAAAAAGAAGTGTACATATAAGGAACACTGGACTGAGTGGAACAAAATTGTTAATACCTGCAGTATGCTACTATTAACAGACAATGTGGACATTGCTTCTGGAACTGGGAAGTTGTTATATGTCAAACATAGTACAATTTGATGGTAAAAGACATACATTTTAGTATTTTGGCAGAAAACTGAAATCCCTGATAAGCAGGGAAATAAAGTCTTATAAAATGGAAGCATATGGGGAGAGTGGATACAACTAAAGCCTATGATTAGGAAAAAGAAGGAGAGGAAAAAAAATGATTTGGAGCCATATGCTATACACAGTTGGCAATTTGTTTATTTCCTCAAAAAAATGAAAGCAATGTTGGAACAAAAACTGTACTAACTTGTTGTATCTTTCGGCTTTTCCCAGTTAAGGGTCGCCACAGCGGAACTCCAGTCTGCTAATGATTGGCAGTAGATTTTTACGTACCGAGTTGCCAGCCCTGATGCACAACCTTTAACGAAGGTACGCCCATTCATGCATGTCTCCACACAGAAGATGCTTTAGCTGAGAATCAAACAGGACAACGTCTTACTGTGAGGCGACAACTCTACCGCAGCACCACCACCACAGTCTAATGGAGATAATTTGTCACCTTAACTGAATACAGTCATGAAATGTAGTTAAAAGCATTTATATACACCACATTTAGAATACTGAAAAGTAGTGTATTTGACACACAGTAACTACTGAATCTAGTCATATGTTCAGGGTGCTAAATCACCGACCTGAAGAGTTACATAGATATTTGAAAATTAAAAAGGCCCATGACCCTGGCAAGTGGCAAAATTACTGAGCTGAAGCAATGCACACATTATGAGTTAAAGTAATATAGGGAAAGCTTAAGTCCTGTTTAATTTTACTGTTTTAACAGAGGCTTACAGTTAGGGCCATAGTACTTCTAATTTCCAAAGGAAAGGGTAGAGAAATATCTGCACATGATAAACCTTCTAATCTATTATATATTTATTCAAGCGTCCTTGAAAATACAATTCATAACTGTATCTGGGACAACCTGAATATGTATGGCAGTCTTCAGTTTGTATTTAAAAGCGGTCCATTTACTATCATAAATGCTATACATTTTGATATTATGTATCTAGAACCACAAACAGAGGACTACATTTATATGAGATATTCACTGAGCAAAGGCAACTTTCTGACCTGGTTAATTGTTTTTTTTTTTTTTTTAATATAGAAATTGATGAAATTCAGTGTGACATATCACTTATTCTCCAACAGTAAATTAAGAGTCAGGCGGGGCTCTTGGTTGGGTATTGAATACTCCGTACATGTCAGAGTACTCCAGGGATGCATACAGCTCCCCTTCTTTTCAATCTTTAGAAGAGTGATTTGAAGCTATTTGCTTAAAGTATGGACAGAAAATATGCAAATGATTTTAAATTAGTTAACTCATACGTGGAATAGCCAGATATTACAACAGACCTTGTGTTATATTGAGAGGTGGCTGGCGGTTAGAAACATGAAATCTAACACCTGTAAATCTGCCTCTATGTACCTGGGAACAAGTAAGATAAATATCATCTTTGCCATTAATGAAGACCACCTTATGATCTTTGTGTATAAACAGATGACCAAATGAAATTTGAGACTCATATAGACCACGTAATAATAAACAAATCATCTGGTGACCTGTTAAGGGCACTGGAGAGTAGGCCTCCATTGTTAATCAACCACTAATTTGTCCCTGGTTATTCTCCACGCTTGTAGTCCTTGTTTAACAGGGCAGTGATAAAAATGATAGAAAATGATAGAAATCAGTGGAGATCCACCAAGCATATTAGGAGTCTGAACAACTACATTATCAAGAATGACTGGAAAATGGGGATTCTTTTCTATCTCTGTCTCTTACAGCAGCCTCTGAAGTAATCTGATCCTGACATATGGGCATATAAATAATCTGACTGCAAATGAGCACTAGCTTAAACCTGGGAGGACTGAGATGGAGCTTTACAAGGGAAAGTGCTCAACTGTTTGAAGACTGAACTGGTTTGCTCATCAGGTTATCCCTTTAATTAATGGACTTCCTACTAAGTTAAGGAATCCATTAGCATGTAGACATTTAACAGAGGTCTACATAGTGATTTTTCCTCTACACCCATCTATATTTTGTAATTATCATTCCTTTGACATTTACTACTAATTGACTGAAAAAATTACATACATACATACATCTTATTTTTAAATTGTTAAACTAAACTACTCATCTGACTTCTGAATCAGCCAAGGGAACCCCTTGAAATGGGTATTAAATATTTGCCAGAATTAAACTCAGAAATAAATTTAAGGGATCTTTACTGTTACTTTATTGGTAGCTTGTTGACTTCTCTTCTCTTTTATAGATTACAGACCCACATTTCCCCATTGGTATAATATATATCTGTAAGGGACTTAGAATTCTATAAAATTGTGGGAATAGAGTTGCTTTCTTTATATGTTATCAGCTCATTTACTTCTGTCTGATGCTACTTGGATAGTTCATTTTCTTTTAGCTTCAATAATTTTTTTTTTTAATTTCTATGATACTGTAAGGCCTGCTACTGAAAAGCCTGCTGCTACAGTCAATAATAAATAGAGCCAAATATGTACAAAATATGTTGTTTCTACCTTGGTTTTTCTACTCACCTGCTACCCCATCTCTATACTGATGTTAACTTTAGCATGTTAATTTTATGGAGCACATTAGTGATGTGGACAGTGGGTATTGTCCAGGTAGTCAGAGGTTCAGAAACAACAAGTAGCCTGAATGGCATTATCTGAAATGAAGCAGGCATCCATCTTAAAGGATACCAAGACAAAAATGTATACTTACAATGTATTTTATCTGTTGGAATAAAATTTTTCTTTTTTAAGTCCACAAAGCTCTTTACTTTTAGTAAAGTATTTAACTTCCTTTTCCAAACTTCAAAAGAGCGGAGGTAAAGACTTTTTTAATGCATAAAGTCAATGTTACATACTGATACCATGCTTACAACTGAAATAATATTACAACAAGCACAAAAGATGAAACTCCATTGGTAAATATGAGTCAGCCTGAACAAATGTTCTGTGATGGATTCAACAGAATGCTGGGGGGGGGGGGCTTGAATCCCAGAATATTATCACAACATGTGGTAGGTACCATTGGTTACAGCCCCATGTCTCTATGTCATGAACTCAAGGTATGTATTCAATAAATTCAGGCAAGGGTAGTGAACATGATGTAAAGACTAAAACTGAGTGAGAGAGAATTATCCCTTGATATCAAATGCAATTCCAGGTGTTAGTATGCAATCCCAGTTACCTTTGAAGAAGGGAAACTCACTAAGCCACACTTGGGAGTGTGAATAAGTTTTGAGTATTTTAGTAACAACAGCCTATACAGGAGTTGCTTTTTATTATACTTGCCAGATAAGAGTTTGATTGGGTGGACATGGAAGCTGCTGAGTGGGCTGTCAGAATTATAATCCAGAAGAATTTGGACACTAACAATACATCAAACTAGGCTGCTGCTCCAAAAGAAATATGGGCATTTACATTGCCAGAAGTCCAGGTAGCAGAGGGTCAGTCATAAGAGGAAAAATGAGCAGCCAAGGCCAGCTTTCCTTCCTAGGTGGAGAAGGGGATTTGGTTACACTAAGTGTTGGAGCAACCACTGGTGAAAGCTATCACATGTAAAAGAAGAAGGCTTAATGAGAAAGTCAGAGTAGCATTAATGTGGGATGGGTGCATCAAGCCTGCATATGTGTAAATATCTGCATTAGATGCATTGTATTTAAAAGCACACCTGGCCAGGTACTGGAAAGTTAAGGCATAAGAAAAGCTACCAGAAATGTTAATACACTGGCTAAGATGGCCACATGGGTCTGCACCTGTCACACCAAAGTAGGAGAACGGACGGACTGAAAATAGAATCCAGCAGATTAGTGGCCTCAGATTTGCATGTAGATATGGGGGCAAAAACCATGCAAGAAATCAACAGAAGGGCATACAGTTATAGTGACTACTAAAACCTCCTTTCTGCATTAAGCATTAAGGACCTTACATGATTAGCAAGATGATCTAATGACCGAAAGCCCCAGTCTGTCCACAAACCTATCAAATCTGCTGGACAATGTCTGTACTCATACCATGTTGCTAAGGGCTGGAAATCCAGAATCTCTATCCATCAGGTCAAGACCCTCCTTCCCATCCTTCAAAACCATTCTGAAAGACTTCCTAGCCAAAAGCTGGCTCTGTTTTTGCTCAGCACCAGGATAAACTATATTCCTACATGTTGACAAATACCTGTTCACACCTTATACCTCCTTACTCTCCCTTCTTCACTCACTTCCTTATTTCTATCAATTTCTCTCCCCTGGCTTTTCTCTAAATATACAATAAGCCTGCTCTTCTCTCACTGTATTGCAATTCCTGTTTATATTATATTAACTTATCTTTAATTTCTCTATAAACTGGCTACATTTTCTCTAACTATTAAATCATTGTCATATGACTTATATCTATTCTTAACCAACGTTTTTGGATTATGTCTAATTTGGTATGATTATTTAAATTGTAGTTGTTGTTTGTATTATTTTTAAAGACTGTAAAATTATTATTTTTAAAATGTTTTGTAATACTTTGGAGCTTTTCTCCCTGGGCCTCTGCTGAAAATGGGCTTCTACCTAGTCAGACTTACCTGGTAATCAAATGTCAATAAATAAATACATAGATGATTCTGGACACTCATTTGTGTTAATATGCATATCCAGGATATGCCCATGAAAAGTGTGAAGGCTGCCAGCCTAGCCAGATAGAATTTTGCAGATAATTCTTTCATTTGTAAATATGAATGTGAACTACAGGCTTGTAGTCTTAAATGTAAAGAAATAGTACTACATGTGGAACTGGGAAAAATGTGACAACAGCACACTCTACTGACCAAAGTAAAGCATTTGGTGACCCTTTCATGTAGACAGTGGTGCTGAAGAGTCTAGATGAAGAAATTCTTGCTATTCTTTTAACCAAGAGTTAAATTGCTAGATTTAAACATGCAAATGTATTTTTATTGCTCCATTTCCTGACCAGCTACAAGATAACAAAAGGAGATGTTAAGAATGTAAATGCAGGTTCTGTTAGATGTAACGTGTAGCCTGGGAACCCCAGGAAAGTGTGAAGAATAATGTAATGTGAATCAGAACTCCAATTTCAATTTAAATAGAGAGCACCAGAGATTATTAAGCATTCTTGTCTTGACCATCCAACTAATTAGCACTCTGCCTGTTCTCTTATGTATGTTATCTTAGACTTGTGTTTTCTCTTAGAAATAGCTAGAAACTAGAAAGATTAGACTGTGTTTTTCTGTGACGTCAGAACTGTACTACTGAATTATTTTAAGTATGTCTCTGTGATCTCTGAACTCTTGACTAGCACTGTGTAGTAAGAAGTATTGTCTTGTGTTTTTATTATTTATTATTAAATATTTTAAAACCTTTCAACTGTGGCTGTTTTGTGTAGAGCTAATTTAAGCTCTAGAGTACATTGCATATTTATATTATATTATATGCATATTCGGATAAAAAAAGGGTGGTGGAATAGCTGTAATGTTTAAAAACACAATGAATATAATTTTGAATCCATTACAACCTCCCAAGGTCTCTAATATGGAACTAATTGCCCTAAAAATATGCCTAAAAAACCATAAAAGTATCAATCTTATAGTAGTTTACATCCCACCCGGGAAAAACTTAGAAACCTTGGAACTAACCCTAAGTTGGTTAGCCACAAACTATCCTCAAGAAACCATTATACTGGGCGACTTCAACATTGACTGGTCCCTGTTCTCTGACCAGATGAATCCTCTGCCCATTAACCTACATGGCTACTCCCAAAACATTAAATATCCCACAAGAATTGGAAATACTAATCAAAAAGAAAGCACCCTCGACTGGATTCTTACCAATAAAAATATACACAATTATACCACTGGGACCCTCCCCAATGACCTCAGTGATCACCTTGTCACTTTCATTATGAAACATAAATTGACATGCACAAACCCTCCTGTATACAGACTTGTTAGAAATAAGAAGAAATTTCTACCAGGACAATTCCTAGCAGAACTCAAATCCTGCAATTGGTCCATGTTAAAAACACTTCCCCTAGATGAGAGTGTGACTTACTTTAATGACACATTCCTAAAGATACTTGACTCTCATGCACCTAATCAACTCATTAGATCCAAGGTCCAGATAGCACCTTGGCTAACCAAAGAAACCAAATCAAAAATTAAGCTTAGAGACCAGGCCTGGGATAAGTGGCGAACCACAAAAGCACACCTAGATCGCATTAAATTTCAGCAGCTTAGAAATTCTACAAAATCAGATATTACCCGGGATAAAAAGAACTACTTCTGTCACCTCCAGGATAAACACCAGAATAAACCAAAGAAGTTTTGGGCAGGTTTTAATAACCTCCTTCATTCTGGGAAATCTTCTACCCCTACCCCCGTGAAACTTATTGGTAAAGATCCCGAAGAAGTAGCTTAACTCTTTTAAGACCATCCAGTCCCTAGCCAGTCAGTTACCTTCTTCTTCCTCCTCCATAACTAATGCTATTGGCAGATCTCTACCTGCCTTTAACCTTCAACCTATATCCACCTCCTTTATTAGAACCCTACTGAAGAAACTTAAACCATCCACCTGATCGTCTCCCAGCAGAATACCTACAAATAGCATCAGATGTTATAGCCTACCCCATCTCAATCTTGATTAACAGAACTATAACAGAGGCCACAATCCCCTCTCTTTGGAAAATATCATACGTCATCCCACTTCATAAGGGTGGCTCCTCCATGGAAACTTCAAACTATAGACCCATAGCAATATTGTCCCCACTAGCAAAAATAATGGAAAGGTGTGCTCACAAGTAACTCCTACACTATCTCACTCTAAACAATCTTTTGTCCAAAACTCAACATGGCTTTCGCCCCCATCATAGTACAACCACAGCCCTCCTTTCCTTTGTGGACTCAGTCAACTGCAACCGTAACAATAAATTAATTACTTCTGCTCTCTTTCTGGACTTGTCTAAAGCCTTTGACATGGTCAATCACCAAGTGTTGCTCCACACCCTCAAAACCCTTCACCTCAATAACTCAGCCCTAAGCTGGTTCAATGCTTACCTTTCTGGTAGACAACAAGCAGTCCAGAGGCAAAGCAAGCTATCTCACTTGCTACCTAACACCATAGAAGTTCCCCAAGGCTCTATACTTGTCCCCTTCTTTTCTCCGTATTCATATCTTCATTCAGTCATCCCCAAAGCCACCTGCATTCAATATGCAGATGACTCTACCCTGATCTGCTCTGATGCTTCTCTCCATAATCTCCAGGAAGTCACCCAACACTGCTTTGATGCAGTTGAAAAATGGATCATTGAATGGAAACTTATCCTAAATCCAATAAAAACTAAGTTATTACTAATTTTTCCCACCTCAGCCAGTTCCTTAGGGCAGCACCCTCCACTTACTAATAATATGACCTTCCACTTTCAGTCCACTAATGGGACCATCATCGAGCCTGTCAC
Source organism: Protopterus annectens (assembly GCF_019279795.1). Lineage (NCBI taxonomy): Eukaryota > Metazoa > Chordata > Ceratodontiformes > Protopteridae > Protopterus > Protopterus annectens. The sequence goes on from NC_056728.1 coordinate 46,070,765, forward strand.
CAACACCAAATTACTAGGTGTCACTATTGATCACAAGCTCAAATTTGACATGCACATCAGTCAAACTATAAAGACAGTAAACAAGAAACTTGGTTCCATGTACAGAACTAAGAACTTTCTAACTCCTTCTACCAAACTAACCATTGCACGTACACACCTTCTCTTCACCCTATTGTATGCCTCTCCGGTACTTTCCTTCCTCAATAAAACAGAGCTTAACAAACTCTCTGTTGCCTACAACCACATTGCCAAATTCGTAAAAGGAGAACCTTTCCGTACTCATCACTGCCTTAACCTAAGGAAACTTGACTGGTTAGAACTCCCCAATTTTCTCAAACTCAACCAACTTACTGAAGCATTTAAAATAATTAAGGAACCAGATAAAACCCCCTCACTGAACAAACTTTTAACCCCCTACACCAATCTCAGCTGCCTTCGATCTTCAAATAGTGTCCTGGTACAAACTATGAAATCTAATAATTTGGGTGGTGATGCTCTTTATGCCAATTCCATTGGAAAGCTATGGAATTCCCTTCCTAATAACCTAAGACTAACCACCTCTCTCAGCCATTTCAAAATTAATCTTAAATTATTCTTTAAGGCTCATTGGCTATGTCCTTGTGCTAATCCAGACTAATCCTAAAGTCCCCTATCACCCTATCACCCTTATGCCATTTCCTAATGGCCTCTCTCTCTTCTCATTTTCTCTTAGATCACTACAATCATATTTTCTCCAATCACCAAGCCTCTATCTGTCTACGTCTACAAGATTTCTAGTTCCTCTTGGACTGCCCTCACCTCATAATGACTAGGAGTATTTGTGGGATAAAAATTTCACCCTTCTCCTCTGAGCTTATAACCTTAATCCTCAATATTGTATAAATCAGTTACTTACATAGCATTGAATAGTGAATTTATTTCTATGTTTAAAATTGTGTCTCTTCCTATTATGTTATTAAGAATTTATCTGTATGTAAGTCAATGTCTTGTTATTTTACTGTGGAGCTTTTCTCCCCGGGCCTCTGCTGAAAATGGATATGTATCCAGTCAGACTAACCCGGTAAACAAATGTAAAATAAAATAAATAAAATAAAATTTATAGTGATTACTGTACCAAGTCACTCCAATAAGCCTTAACTGTTTAGTTATACTACCATTTGGATAATAATATTGCACAGTAATAATTGGACACCCTTTTAAGGGCCTTTGAGTATCTGATAAATATTAGTGGGTGATGGCAAGTGGCACTACCATATAGTCTGGGTAAAAGGGGCACAGCTGGAGAACTTGTGCCAGCCTTCCCCAGGAGTGTCTGTGTGGTTGCATAAACTCATCTCAAAGTGTCTGTGTATCAGCTACTTGGGCAGGGAAATGAAGCACTGGTTGGACAGAGAGGGTGCTGGAGGTTTTAGCTTGCCCACTAGGCTGAGATCTGGACCCTATAGCTATGCCAGTGGGGAGTCTTATTGGGGACCTGGGGATCAAGGGAGCAACCAGCCCTGGACTGACTGTGATCTCCCTGTGCTCTTAAGAGAAATTGCACTTTACTGTGTGTATTTGTTATCCTTTCTTCATATATGAGTCACCCTCTCTGGTGTTAGTTGTGAGGATTGAGGCTCCTTGATTGCTGGGCTAGGGCACGGGCATCACATATTAATTGTTTGGCAGTGATGGGATATCCACATCACATATGAATTGGTTGGCAAATACTAATTGGCTTGTAGTGGTGTGGGTAGAGTGAATTCCTGTAGCTTGTGTACAGTGAGCTTTGAAGGTGGTTTGTACTCTAAAACAACCATGCAGTGAATACTCAGAGTTCAGATCACAATTGTTTTATTTCTTTTGTTAGCTTAGTTAGTCAGGGTGAGCAGGCAGCATGTCAGCAGAGGAGTATGGAAAGCTGACAAAGAGCCAGCTGGCGGAGATGTGCCAGGCTAGGGGACTGGTGCAGGGAAACCTGACTAAGGCAGACCTGATTGCAGCCTTGGTTACAGCTGCATCAGAAAACAGCAGCCAGGAGGACAATCAGACTGGCAGTAGAGATATAATACCGTCAGAGAATGGACAGCTCATCCTTTCCGCAGAGGACTTAAAAATCCATCTAGAGCTAAAGTGACTTGACTTGGAGGCCAGGCATTTGGAGATAGAAGCCGAGGAAAAGGAGAGGCAGAGGAAGCATGAGAGAGAAATGCTGACTCTTCACCAGAGTCATGTAGGTAATAGGGAAGGGAGTAAATGGACACCAGAAGCACAAAAGGTAAGTAAATTTCTTCCACAGTTTAATGGGGGGGAATAATTTTGATAGTTTCATTTATATGTTTGAGAGGGTATGCAAGCAGTATAGTGTTGACCAAAGGCTCTGGATATGGTTCCTGAACCCCTTAATCCATGGTAAAGCTGTAAATGTATTGTCTAAAATGTCTGAAGTTGCATGTTTTGAGTATACTGCTGTAAAGAATTATCTTTTAGAGTTTTTTAAGCTAACACCTGAAACGTATAGGAAAAATTTTCTTGAGCATAGACGCAAGGTAGATGAAAGTGTGTGTAAATATGTTGCTGAACTGAGCACTTATTTCCATAGGTGGGTGAGTGGATGTCAGGTCACCACTTTTGAAGGGCTGGTAGACCTTTTGGTGAGGGAACAAGCCCTTAGCACTTCACCTGAGGACATGAGGATCTGGTTAGCTGATAGACAATGTGCTACTTCAGATGATTTGGGGAAGAAGGGAGACCTATACCTGGCAAGCAGGGCAGCCCTGCACAGGAAAGGGACCCCCAGTACTGCTCATGGGTCTACTGGAACCCACGGTGGGCAGCACAGACTGCCCCAAAAGAATCTGCCAGTTGCAGGGGGAGCCACTAGTTCAGGTACACATCCAGGAGCTGGGGTTAAATGTTTTGAATGCAACCAGTGGGGCCATGTGGCATATAGATGTCCACAGAGGCAAGGTGGAGAACAAAGGGTAAGAGAGCCAGTAAGTAGGAAAGACAAAATGCCAATAGTAGGTTGTCTTGGGACAACAAGGGTACCAAACTGCCATCAGAGGTTATATCCTATTGTAGTGAATGGCAAAGAGGCCATTGCCAAGAGAGACACAGCCTCTGACATAACCATTGTAAAGCCTGCAATGGTTACAGAGGAGCACTACTTGCCTCTACTCCAGTCAGGGCTTTAGGAGGGATCCCATTCCAAATACCTTTGGCTAGGGTTCACCTTGACTGGGAGGGTGGAAAAAAAAGCCAGCAAGTAGGTGTGTTTTGAGGATATACCTGCAGATGTCCTGATAGGAAATGATTTTGATAGTGCAGTACCCTGTGCTTGTGCAGTTACATGCAGTCAGGCTTGGAGAAAATCATGTGGGTCTGGTAGCCTGGGGGAGACCCAGATAGACTGCATACTTGCAGCAAGGACTGGTGAGGTGGTTACTTCAGGGAGGGAGCTACTCTGTAGCAGTGAGACTAAATGTGAGCCACAGCTGCTTGTGGGTACTGATGGTCCCTTGGACAGAGTAACTGCAAAGGTAGAGGTGAGTAGTAGTACCCAGGCTGACAGTGAGGCACCACTGTCAGAAGATGTCAGACTTCCTGTGGAAGGGGAGCTGGGAAGGGTTACAAGGTGAGAGTTGAGACAGGCTCAGCTCTCAGTCCTACATTGCAAGGCCTGAGACAGGTAGCTAGAGAGGCACCTGATTCTCAAGGAAAGGGGGAATCTGTATACTCAGACAAAGGGTTACTGTACAGACAGTGGACCCCTGAGGGAGGGCTAGAAGGTGAGAGAGTACAGCAGCTGGTAGTGCCTAGAGCCTACCATCTGATGCTTCTAGCCATAGCCCATGATATTCAATTTGCAGGTCATATGGGCATAAAATGTACAAAGAGGTTTATTATGCAGAACTTCTATTGGCCTGGAATTTCCAACAGGGTACTGCAGGACCTGTGAGCAGTGCAAAAAGGTAGGCAAGGCAGGAGACAAGGTGAGAGCTCCTTTGATGCCTTTGCCTGTGATTGAGGAGATGTTTCAGAGGGTAGCTATGGATATTGTGGGTCCTCTGAGTACCCCAAGTTCCACTGGGAAAAATATATCCTAGTGGTAGTGGATTATGCTACACAATACCCTGAGGCTGTGGCTTTGTCCTCCATTGAGGCAGAGAAGGTGGAAAATGCTTTGTTAGAGATTTTCAGCAGGGCAGGTACTGACAGAGTTGCCAATTTCATGTCAGACCTGCTGGCTTGTCTGTGGAAGTCCTGTGGGGTGAAGCACATGAAGACCACCCCCTACCATCCCCAGACTAATGGTCTTGTTCAGAGGTTAAACTCTACAATCAAGTCCATGCTGCGGGCATTTGCAGATCAGTTTAAGAGGGAGTGGGACAAATATTTTCCCCATCTGTTGTTTGCATTCAGAGAGATTCCCCAGGAATTTACAGGTTTTTCAACCTTTGAGTTGTTCTATGGGCATAGGGTAAGGGGACCTCTAGATTTAATTTGAGATGAGTGGGAAGGTGAGTGCGAGTCTCACAAGGATTCTGTTATGGCATACGTCCTAAACCTCAGGATGAGGCTCAGGGAACTCATGGGCTTGGCCCAGGAGAACCTGGCAGAAGACCAACAACAGAAAAAGGTGTGGTATGACAGGAATGCTCGAGCTAGAGAGTATGCTGTGGGGCAGCAGGTAATGATTCTCATTCCTGTCAGACACAACAAGCTGCAACCAGCTTGGAAGGGACCCTACAAGGTGGTAAGAAAGGTAAGTGGTGTGAACTACATGGTGGAACTGCTAGGCAGAAGGCAGGGGCACAAATTGTACCATGTTAACATGATGAAACCTTACCATGATAGGGAGGCCCTTGTGCTGAGCATTTTCAGTGGATTGCAGGATCTGAGGGAGATCTGGGGACTGATCTCCTCAGTGAGGCTTGGGCTGACACCTCAGTGGAAGAGATAGCAATGTCCCAGCAGCTATCTCCTACCCAAGTTCGAGAAATTTGAGTGTTGCAGGAATTTGGGGACATGTTCACTGGGAAACCAGGGTACACCCACCTGGGGCAGCACCAGGTGGATACAGGACCCCAAAGGCCTATTAGGCAGGCTGCTTATAGAGTACATAAGAGAGTCGAACAGACTCTGAGGAGGGTGGTACAAGAGATGTTGGAACTAGGGGTGATTCAAGAGTCCAACAGTCCCTGGGCCTCCCCAGTGGTGCTGGTGCCAAAGAAGGATGGCAGCACCATGTTCTGTGTGGACTACAGGAAATTAAATAGTCACACAGAGTCAGATACTTACCCCATGCCTAGGACAGATGAGGCCCTAGAGCAGTTGGGAGGGGCTAAGTATCTTACAACCATTGATCTTACCAAGGGTTACTGGCAGGTGCTCTTGACTCCCAGTGCTAGAGAGACGTCAGCCTTTGTGACTCCTTTTGGCTTGTATAAGTTCACAAAGATGCCCTTTGGGACAAAGAATGCCCTAGCAACTTTCCAGAGGCTTGTAGATAATATCCTAGCAAGAGGTTTGCCTTTGCTTACCTTGATGATATTGCCATCTACAGCCATTCCTGGCAAGAGCACCTTCAGCATGTCAGAGAGGTGCTGGGCAGACTACAGAGGGCAGGGTTGACCATTAAGCCGAACAAATATCAGGTGGGTATGCCAGAGGTCTCCTACCTATGACAGAGTGGGGAGTGGTAAGATAAGGCCAGAACCTGCCAAAGTGGAAGCCATTCAGGCATGGCCTGCACCTGTTACCAAAAAGCAGGTGAGGGCATTCTTAGGGACAGCAGGGTACCACAGAAAGTTTGTCCCCAGTTATAGTACCATAGCTGCTCCCCTCACAGACCTGACAAGGAAGAACAGGCCAGATAAGGTAGTGTGGACCCCAGCATGCGAGCAGGCATTCCAGAAGCTTAAAGAAGCTTTAGGAGGACCCCCTGTGTTAGCCAGTCCAGATTACAGCAAATAATTTGTTGTGCAGGTGGATGCTTTGAGCCAAGGGGTGGGGGCTGTACTTAGCCAGATTTCTTCAGAGGAAAAGAGCACCCAGTGGTTTATCTCAGTCATAGGCTCCAACCCATGGAGGAATGCTATGCAGCTTAGAAAAGGAATTTCTAGCCATAGTGTGGGCACTGCAGAAACTTCAGCCTTATCTGTATGGAAGGAAATTCACTGTTATGAAAGATCACAACCCCCTAACATGGTTAAACAGAGCCAGCCAGCAAAATGCCAAATTGCTAAGATGAAGCCTGGGGTTGCAAGCATATGATATATCAGTGCAGCACCACAGTGGGGTTAGCAATGCCAATGCAGATGGGCTCTCAAGACAGGGAATGGGGTAAGGCACACTCAGATAGACCTAACCCTCTCAAGCAGCATTTATCAAGGGTCACTTGAAAAACTAGCTTGAGTTCTCCGGGGGGGGGGGTGTGAAGGCTGCCAGCTTAGCCAGATAGAATTTTGCAGATAATTCTTTCATTTGTAAATATGAATGTAAACTACAGGCTTGTTGTCTTAAATGTAAAGAAATAGTGTTACATGTGGAACTGGGAAAAATGTGACAACAGTGCACTCGACTGATGAAAGTAAAGCATGTGGTGAACCTTTCATGTAGACAGTGGTGCCAAAGAGTCTAGATGAAGAAATTCTTGCTATTGTTTTAACCAAGAGTTAAATTGCTAGATTTAAACATGCAAATGTATTTTTATTGCTCTGTTTCCTGACCAGCTGCAAGATAACAAAAAGAGATGTTAAAAATGTAAATGCAGTTTCTGTTAGCCTGGGAACCTAGGAAAGTGTGATTAATGATGTAATGGGTAGCCTGGGAACCCCAGGAAAGTGTGAATAATGATGTAATGTAAATCAGAACTGCAATTTCAATTTAAACAGAGAGAACCAGCATTTTTGTCTTGACCATCCAACTCATCAGCACTCTGCCTGTTTTCTTATGTAAGTAATCTTAGACTTGTATTTTCTCTTAGAAATAGCTAGAAACTAGAAATATTAGACTAAGTGTTTTTTCTGTGATGTCAGAACTGTACTACTGAATTATTTTAAGTATTTCTCTGTGTCTCTGAACTCTTGACTAGCACCGTGCAGTAAGAAGTATTGTCTTGTGTTTTTATTATTTATTATTGGGCAGGGACACAAAGCACTGGTTGGACACAGAGGGTGCTGGAGGTTTCAGCTTGCCCACTAAGCTGAGATCTGGACCCTATAGCTGTGCCAGTGGGGAGTCTTATTGGGGACCTGAGGAGCAAGGGAGCAACCAGTCCTGGACTGACTGTGATCTCTGTGTGCTCTTAAGGGAAATTGCACTTTACTGTGTGTATTTGTTATCCTTTCTTCATATACGAGACACCCTCTCTGGTGTTAGTGCTGAGGACTGAGGCTCCTTGATTGCTGGGCCAGGGCATGGGCTTCAGAAAAAGTATTGACTATTTCTGTCATATCCCTCTGCCCACATCTGTTTCCATTTGTTTAGACAAAATATTTAGTTCCTGAGTCTATATCATTCTGGTATTGACTTAAATCACTCATAACTTTTTATTGCCTTTTGTACTGCCTCAGCATTGTTGGTGTGTTCCTCGGAGCTGAAGAAGGGATCCCAGACTCTACATATAGTGCTGCCTACAAAACAAATGCTAGCTCAGCTGAAAAATTTCTTTCCCCTGCTAATTATATATATCAACTCTGAGATCACACAACAGTGGGGTAAATATAACAAACCAGTCCCCATTGGACTGTGATCTGGTGTAATCATTGCTTTTTTTTACCTTTTCTGGTCGATCCTTAGCCATTTAGCATTTTTAACATTCTTCACTTTAAATATACCCCATAGATAGATAGACAGATATTGCCAACTCCAAAGTTGCTGCTTTTCAGGGTAAAAAGCCAATGTTTCTGAGTTTTTGTCATGTCTGGCAAAAGTTTATGTCTGGTTAAGTACCAACTACAGTCATGATTATGCACCCAATCTTGCTTCAGTGCACTCGCAACCTCTGACTCATCTTCTCAGAAACTTGATCCCTGCCCCCCCCCCTCTCCCATACATATGGCTGTCTCACAGTTCTCCACTCATCTGTTATTCTCAATGTCCTCTCATGGTTTGTCCTTCCTGCCTCTAGTAGGTAAATTTCAGGCTCAAGCCACCTTCGCTCACTTATTATACTTAGTGATGTCTTGCTACTCTTTCTGATGTTATTCAGCACCCTCTTCGTGGCTATTGCAACATCCTTCATATTGCAGTCACAGTTCCCTCCCTCTTCTTTCTCTACCCCCACCACTTTCAGTTATTATTTAAGTAACTGTCTTGTCCATTACTTCAAAATGTTCTCAGCAAGCTAGGAGGAATTTTTCATAGGCTTATAGCTAATTATTCTGCATACAGTCCAGGAGACCATTAAGAAGCTTAGCCTAATTTCCCAATTGCCCTGGAGCACCATCTGGTTAAATGACTTGCTCGGAGTCACTCAAATGGATGCTAAGGGGAATTAAACCATCAGCTACAGGAAGCATCTTATTAACACTGCACAGTCTTAATTCTCTGCACTAACTGCCAAAGGATTAGTCTGGTGACTAGTGCAAAGGACGGGTCATGTTCTCCTTTTACATTTTCCTACTCCCATCATTTCATTCTGTTCCCACTGCAGTCAGTCTCACAGGTTCATAGGCTGTTACTAGACCAATGACTTCTAGGATCCTTACAAAGCTCTCCCAGATACCTCTCTGTCTTACGGCAAAGGTGCAGAATACCACTAGCAAAAAAAAAAACAAGTGCCTGGAGTTTAGTGTAAGCAGTCACTTATATAACACTCTAATATAGTCCATGCATACCAGCTGCAAGGTACAATTCTATAAGGCAGACACATGCCTTCTGTCCAAAACAGCAGATCGACCCTTCACTAAAAGTCATCCAAGCTAATCTTCCTGATCCCAATTCCAAACTGAGTCTTTGATTGTTCTACCTGTCATTTGCTGTACTGTGAGAATGCATTATGTGCAAGTACTGTTTTTACACCTGCAAAGTGTTTCAGTATTTCAGAATGGTTTGGCAAGTATGGAGTTAGCAGATTTAAGTAAAGAGGTAGTGGGAGGGTGAAACCCCCACACAAGGAGAGCAGAGAGCTTGCCTCTGCAAATAATGCTGATTTAAATGCCTCACCTACAGGCTCAGTAGGTTTGTTTTCAATAAGTTAAAATCATCAGGATTATGCCTACATGCTGTGAGCCTACTTCGTATAGTAAATAATTATGTATTGAAAAATATCATTCCAGTCTGCACCATAATGAAACTGGTTAATTTACTTTGCCATGTTTTAGTTCTTCTACACCTACCATGATTCCCTTGTCCTGCTTATATGCTCTCTTTACAATCAATAGCTTGACATTTATTTCAGAATTTCTAAAACTTTCTTGGACCTACAAACCATAGCTGTACCATTGGCTTATTTCCTTTTCATGCTTAAAACTGATTATACTTGGGAAAAACAACATGGGGTTAGAGGGACTGACAGTCTGGCTGTCTCTGTAAGGTGGAGAATATGGCACTCCCTGGTGATGTCAGCCATACACCAGCTGTGACCTAGCAGCTACAAAGCAAGGATAACAGTAACCTACCCCTGTTGCTTAGCAACTGCTGTTATTTATATGCTTCCTTCCCAGCACCAGATTCATTTCAAATAAGGGAGTATCTCTAGATCAGGTAATGAACCAAAGAACAGGCATTTTTATTTATCCTGATGAACAAGGCATGAGAACGTATTTTTAAGGCTGACTTTGACAATGTATACAAAGATACTACACATGCTTTGTATTACGTCCACAAACCCAGGAAGTTACTGCAAGAAAATTTAAAGAGATAGCAAAGACAAATACACGACATAGAAAGGGACCCATATAATACATTTCAAGCAGTGAAAGCGATACTTGAGTTGTATTAAATCACATGAGGGGATGACAAATCATTTCCAGGCAAGGTCTAGGTCCACTCTGAAGGACAACATATAAAATGCACAATTCATTTTTTTTATTTATTAATAACTAAAGTGTTTACTTTCTTGTTGACAGCTGCATTTTGATCATTTTTAGTATGGTCCTTTAGCACCATAGCTTTTTTTTTTTTTATAGATAAGGCTCACACAAAGATTTCCTATCACTTGACACTAACTATTTAGGGCTAGCATATGAAAACCTTCTGCTGTGAAAAATAAAAAACCCTCATCTTTCTGACCTCTTACTATGATTTTTAAAGGCATGTGCCATGAATTTTAATGCTCAAAAGTGGGCAGGTATGCCATTAGGTAGTCAGATGTATCCTATCCATTAAGTCCCAATGCTGTCTTCATAGGCTGTGGAACAGTATTGCTGTCTGACCCTACATCTGAATTCACATGCCACTTTGGCTCAGTTCTACCACACACACACACACAAACTGTTATAGAAATAACACAAAAGAGCTTTATACAGTGGTTGTGGTCTCTGTACAACCTGTACCCTCCAATCTCCCTGCACATCCTAGTGTTGGTATGCAACACTTTCTAAGTCTTCCTAGGTGCCCTATGCTTCACAGCAGGTTCTACCACTTCCCGTGGCAAGATGCTATCCTGTCTCACTATGAATCACCCTATGAATGAAGTCCTACCAGCTCGTTTGCCACTTCTAATGCAGCCTACTGGTGATTTCTAATGCAGCCTACTGGTGATTTCTAATGCAGCCCACTGGTGATTTCTAATGCAGCCCACTGGTGATTTCTAATGCAGCCCACTTGTGATTTCTAATGCAGCCTACTGGTGATTTCTAATGCAGCCCACTGGTGATTTCTAATGCAGCCCACTGGTGATTTCTAATGCAGCCCACTGGTGATTTCTAATGCAGCCCACTGGTGATTTCTAATGCAGCCCACTGGTGATTTCTAATGCAGCCCACTGGTGATTTCTAATGCAGCCCACTGGTGATTTCTAATGCAGCCTACTGGTGATTTCTAATGCAGCCCACTGCTGATTTCTCTACCTTGTGCACTTATTAAGCAATCCTCATTTTTTCTCTCCTGTGTACTTGTTACTTCATGCCTTTCCGCTATATCCTGGCTATCCTGTGAATATCTGTGTTTCTGGTGACATTTTCCAATCTTAAATAGTCTGCAGTTTGCTTCTTCCTTTTCTCTTGTTACTTAATGCTGTGTAATATCACTGTCAGGTTGCTATACATTAAATTCTGGTATGAAAATATGTCTGGTCATTACAACCACAACACACACTGGTGCTTGGGTTCTAGAGCAAGTGCACATGCTTACACAAACGGGTGACACACACACACACACACACACACACACACACACACACACACACACACACACAGACACACACACAGACACACACACACACACACACACACACACACACACACACACACACACACACACACACACACACACACTCCAGTAAAGACTCAGGAATACAGCTTACCATTCCAGATGTCATTGATTCAAATCCCAGTTTACAAAACTCTGAAAACCAAAGTCACATGATGTCAAAATTCAGTGCCAAAAAAAATGTTTAAAGTTTGATACCATCCCCCTTAATTTATTGACTATTCTAATCTGCTGGTTTATAAAGTTAGGGAGCCATTGTGGAAGGGTGTCCTCATTTCCAAACTTGTGTGTGTCTGCCTGTCTGTGCACAAGTACCTGTGTGTGTTTAGTAAACTGTGCATTCATTGTAGCACTTTCTATATGCAGACCCTTTCAGACAACTCAGGTCCAGTTATGTCATGGGATAAGCACATGTGGATGAATAATAATTCTCTGCATGAACATTTATACATAACAGTTGACAGTGATGTAATCCGCTTCTTCTTCTTAACCTGACAAATGCAGAGATTTAGGATGCAACAATGAGGGTCAGACTTATGAGGATAGCATACAAGTGCAAAGGTGTTACTACAGACGTCTTTTTTCTGTAATGTAACTCCACTGGTGGAAAGGACTGCTCAGCTATATTAAAGTTCATTATAATCCATCATTTTAACATTGGGAGCTGTCACCCAAACTTTTAAGACCCATTAATTAGTGCCAGTATTTCTGGATTCCTTGACAACTTTATGATTACTTCAAGGTTTCTATGCATTATGTCTACCATGTTGTTAACAGTAATTAAAAACATATAGCCAGCCCCTTTCAAGGAAGAAAAAAATTACAGTGAGAATCAGGACTTGCAGAGTTCTCAGGCTTAAACCTGCATTTGCTGTACCATCTCAAGAACTTCCAATTTTCTGAGTGGTAACCCCACCCAGCAGTCCCACCCACAATCCTGTCTACTATACAAATAAATTGGATCAAATTAAAGTACCCCCTCTGCCACCATAATTGCTTCAGAATCTAATTTATGAGCAGAGGACAAGAAACCAGCCTATAATCAGTAAAACGATGTTGTCGTCATTGGGGTCAGAAAAGAACACTACCAATTCAAGAAATTCTGAACCTGTCTTAGGAACTAATTTCAGAAATCTTAAGGCCTTCGTATACTGTTAGTGTTTTTTTCTACAACCTGCAGCTATGCACACTGAGACATAGTTCATTCTGTTATGTTACAATTTGCAGTCAGTCACCTTCAGAACATTTTATATAATCCAATATGAAGCCTCAAAGGCAAGCAATATCCTAATTCTTGTAACCTGGAGCCTGCCAGGGGTGTAATGTGATTTTTTTGCCAGAGTTTACTCTAATTCTCAGTTATGAAAGTATTTTGGTGATACATGTGTTGTCCAGCTACTCTTTGTAACTTTTTGGTAATTTGTTAATTAAATAAGCCCACAAAGAGTGAGTGCTTCAATTTGGAGTCAATCTAGCAGTGGTATTTAGACAGTTCTGTGAGCAGAATAGCTGATGCATTGTGTCTCATTTATTGTGGGGATGTTATGTTTCTACAGTTAAAGAATGACTCCAAACAGATGTTAGATTTTATTCCCTTCAATGCATCCCCAAAAATAGCAAATCTAATTAAAGAGACTTGCCAGTTTACACACTGTACAAGTAGGACTGATGGAAACAAACCCAAGACTACAGAAAAAAATTGTTAGCAGCTCACAGACTAAAACCCTCAAAGTCAGTCTACTCAAAGTGTGTTCTCCGGAATAGTGCCAGTCCATGAACTGTTAACAGTGTGAGCCCACAGCCAGCAAAGCAAGGGGAACTTGCAGGCCATTTTTCAACAAGTAGAGAAATGCAGGAAAAAAGATGAGACATACCACCAAGGCTGTCGTGAGACAAACATGTCACGTTAAAAGCCAAATTCTTTAATACAAACAGATAAAAATCAGGGTCCACCCTGAACTTGTTTTATGCTACTTGGATTGGATTTTTATCTGTTTGTATTAAAGAATTTGGCTTTTAACGTGACATGTTTGTTTCACGACAGCCTTGCTGGTACGTCTCATCTTTTTTCCTAAAATTTGGTACTATGGAGCCATCTTATGCCACTAATATTTGCATGACCTTTACTTGCTCTCTGCAGTTCTGTGTTCACTGTTCATGTGTGCTTTTCTAACTTTTGGCTTTGTCCACGATTCTTGTACTAAAAGGCAGAAAGTCCCTTGGTATACATTACTGTCGTTAGTGTGTCTTGTTTGTTTGACTCTTGGATTGATTTATGTTTTTCGGTTTCTTTACTGTATGTCTTTTTAAGTATTGTAGTCTCTTTACTGCAGTTGTGTTAGAAAACTATCAGTCTGCAATGGGCAGGAAAAAAAACAGTGGGTCCTTCATCACGGATAAGAGCTAGTTTGAGAAGCACTGCTCTAAACTATACTTCCAGAATTTAACAGCTTTATATACTTTATTTACTTAGAGCAGAATAGCTGATGCATTGTGTCTCATTTATTGTGGGGATGTTATGTTTCTACAGTTAAAGAATGACTCCAAACAGATGTTAGATTTTATTCCCTTCAATGCATCCCCAAAAATAGCAAATCTAATTAAATCACTTACATGTGTCCCTCCATTACCTGTCCATACTAAGTTCTGCAATATGGGCACACCGTTTTGGCTGTTCATGAAATCTTGTTTTGTTTTTGCTTTCAGTTTAGCATCTGTTGCTTATGCCACCTCATAAGGAATTAATTAATGTCTAAGAAGGGGGACCAGGTAGCTGTATTTAAGCCATTTATGGCCTTAAAAATAATCTAATTAGGTCACCCTGAAATTAGACAGAAGCTGTCTACGAACAGTGCCAGGTCTGTTGGATGCATAAAATTTCATTCACAGATAATACATGACAGGTCATTTGAAATTACAGACTGCGGCATAGATTTACAAATTGCAAGTCATTTAACAAGTGTTTCTAACAGAGCAGTAACAATTCCTGCAAACATCCACTTAGAATTTTGGTACTAATAAGAATCAGAGGGAGTTATTAGTTATCAGATCGATACATCGATAGCTTCTCCAGAGATATTCAGGCAATGCTATAATTTAGAGTTTTGCCATTGCAAGTCATAGGAAAGAAAAAATAACAGTGACCCTTACTATTTCATGCAGGTGAGAGTCAGAGGCACAAAGGAGAAAAGATGGCCTAGTTGAAAAATAAAATCTCATCAGTATATCAGTCCCCATTAGCCAATTTGGCTGCAACACAAACTATGAAATAATACCTCCCGCTAAGAAAATCACAATATGACAAAAAGACAAACAAGTTTCATGAGGCAAGACAGCATACCTGGTAGGTTCTTCTACAGAAAGAAAAGAAAAACCTAATTAAATCCTTGACAGTCATGTTGTAAACAACACATTAACATCTGGCCATGATCTCAAACTATAGCATTAGACAGAAAGGATAGCAAGTTACAAAGGTGGAGGAGTCATATCAAACCTATAGTTTTGGAATCATCATCCTGATCAGCATTCTATGTAAAATCATGGAGAGAGTCATAATGGAGCCTGTCCAAAATGACACAGGAGAGCTATATATGTTATGTATGTTTGTTAGGAATACGTCTTAGCTTTTGAATCTTTCAGCATTCTTTGAGAAGTACCAGCAGCAATTGATGAATGAATAGCAGTAAATACTGCTTATTTTTGACCTTTCTAAGGCATTTGACAATATTCCACATTAGTAAATAATTGACAAAAGAGATTAAATATCAATCCATATGTAGTTCAGTATGGAAAACATTATGTCCCAAGACACGGCAAGTAGGGGTTACCTGTCCATCAGTCCTGAGTAGCCTTCAAAGCACCTAAAAAGTTACAATGATTCACTAGGTAGAGTCATTCAACTAGAAAAAAGTGAACTATTCAGAAAGGCTTAAGGAATTATCATCAAAGCTGGATCATGGCCAAATGGGGCCCTAGCCAGGGTAATGGGTTGGCTCCCACCACAATACCCCCCAGCCATTCCAGTGTCTCATTACATGGCTAGTTCTCCCCAGTTACCATAAACAGTGTTCAGACCTCTCAGTGTACATACTATTTTCTTTTTTACTTCTACAATAATTACTGATATTTGGATTTAATTTAAAACTTTTATTTCAAATGTTATAGCACAAACACTGACAGCCATTTGCTAAACAAGCAATACAGTCTCAGAATGAAAACAGACTTAGCATGAAGAGTAGACTTCTCTGCCCATGAAATTCACATTCATTGAATCAACATTGAAACCCACTTTCAAAGAAAATGCATCTGACCAGCGGCAGATCAAATTTGCCTTTGGGCTGTTTCAAACCATAGGCTCATTGCACACATTGATTCACCTTCCTGATTGTATTAAATTATATTTATTGTATAATACAGCACCACTTGTTAGAATGTGTTTTTTAAATTTGTAGCTTTGAACATTTTTCCAGTAAGCAGTGAAACAAAATGTGTGAACCACTAATGATAAAACTCCCAATTTCTGAACATTTCAACCATAAAAGGACAGTCAAACGTCAGTCATTACAATCCACCAATACCACTCAATATGCACAATCTCTGCTGAAGTAAAACTCATCTGAATAATTCACCATTAAAGAGAGCTGTAACTAATGAAGAGGTTGCTACTGGAAGACAACTTTACATTTCAGTGTTTCAGCTACAACTGCAGTGCCTGCTGCCCTTGAAGAATTAATTGCTTATGTTACATTAAAAAAAAGCTGGTAATATTGCAATAGGGAATGGTTGGTAAATTGACAAGTTCATAATTACTGGGCATCTCATCCAAAGGAGGGCATATTCAAGAGTGCAGCAATCCCATTCCCCAACCCTTAAAGGGCAATACCTTATCAGCAGTCCATCGACATGTTGTGGGAGTAGAACCCACAGCCTTCTGCACTAAAGGCACATATGTTACTTGTTTTGCTACTAACACTGTGTTCATATTCCATAGCACAATCACTGGCTGTCATTTGCTAAACAAAACAGTTGCCAAAATGACCTAGGTTCAAGTAGCAGCCGCAGTGCTGCGGAGTTAGACAAAGAGAGTGGGGACAAGCAGCTGACACCAGCTCACCAATCCTGGAAGCAGGTGTTGTAACATGCAACAGGAAGGATGAAAATGTGTACACCAAGCTGTGCATCAGTGCAGTAGTTGCATGTCAGCTCAGGCAGAGAAGCATTCATGACTGAAGGCATTGGGACAGTAATGTGGAGTTATAAGGATGTCAGGCTTCCATTAGGTGGAGTTAGTGCTTAACTTAAAAAATGTTTTAGATACTATGCCAATGATGACATGACAATTGAGAGGAGGAATGCAACACATAGCTCCCTGATCTTGGTATAATTAGGGGCTACCCTCAAATCTTTGGAGGGTGGGGTGAAATCAGACAACTCAAGCAACTAAAATGAAAGTACCTCTTAAAACTGTTGGAAGCTGAAAGGAAGGCATGGTGCAGAGGGACATACAACCTTCACAGTTACCCCTCCTTCTGGTTAGCCATCAATCTGCCATAAAAGTGGTGAAATGAATGAGCTCAACACCCATGTGGGATTGTCAGATGCATCTGTCCGCCTCCATTCAGACCTACTTTTAGAACCAGCTCAAAATAGTCTGACAGGATTCATCAGCTGGGAATTCACTAAGCAGCCAACTGTGTTCTAAGAACCTTGCCCTGTCTCAGTCATGTGTACAGTCCCTGAAATTAGGCATTGCCCTGCAATTCCCTGAGCTATATCATCCTCACCATTTATGGATGGCCACCACTGTTTTCCTCAACTCCACTAGGGCCAACACTTCCCCAAAAGAAGGGACCAGTTAAAATAGTTCTGTCAGAGATGTAACTAAAATCTCAGCAGTCCTTGTGGATCCTGGGAGGATGGTGGCTGATGGCAGTGTTTATCCTGCTTCACACCCTCTAATATCCTTGGAAGTCTTTCTCAGTCATCATCTCAAACATCATTTTCAAACCCAGCAAGTGTACTGTTGTGTTCCCCTGTTGCTCGCTCGTTCCTGACATAAGGAAGCCTCCCTCAACCAACCCGCCGCGTGGCTCCTAGATTTAAGTGGGGACGCCGAAGAACCCAAACCTCAGTGCGAAGGCACAGGCTGTTTGCCAGCTATTACCAACAGTTAAAAAGTACTTCCCCAAGGAAACTATTGGGTAAAAACTAAACCCTCAACATAGTGTTTTAATGACCTGAAAGAGTATTGCAGGCAAGAAACACAACAGTACCCAGTATTTAACTTGCCAGCCTTCCCCCTAAACAACCTCAGATCCCTATACTTATTTGGCTATCTAACCAGGGATTTATCAAAGCAGTTGAGCGGAAACCTAATAAGAAATCAGCTCATGTAGATATGCTTAAAGACTAAGTAAAACTTACTTCAATTCTAAGCAACCTAAATAGCAGCCCTGTTACTTACAGGTAGCCGGCTTTAGGACCTTGCAAACTCCTGAGTTGCTGACGTCAGCGAGTTTTCATAAGTCCTAGCAAGTCTTCCGCCCTTTTCAAACCCAGCAAGTGTACTGTTGTGTTCCCCTGTTGCTCGCTCGTTCCTGACATAAGGTATGGTCTAGCGTCTGATTAACAACTGCATATGGTTTTAATTTGTGTAATGCTCTGTCGCAGAACTGTTACTAGCTAGCGATGTCTGTTTAAACAGTGTATAGGGTAACAAAACCTGAGAAAGTGACTTTATACTACTTTAGAAAGACGTGGCGTCTGATTAACAACTGCACATGGTTTTAAATTGTTAAACGCTCTGTCGCAGAACTATTTCCAGCTAGCGATGTATGTTTAAACAACTTATAGGGTAACAAAATCTGAGAAAGTGACTATATACTGCTCTAGAAAGACCTATCACCTGATTAACAACTGCACATGGTTTTGATCTGTAATATGCTCTGTCGCAGAACTATTTCTAGCTACCTAATGTATGCAACCAACTAGCTATTAGTTGAACTTTATACAGAAACAGAAGCAACGACTCATTTCTGTGAATCTATTCTTTATGTGCACTGACTTGTAGAGTTGATAGATGGAATTAGTCTGTATAAGTAGCTGCTAATTGTGGTTTAAGATTTGGCGCTAAAACAAGTGAATACTGTTACTGTTCTTAATACGCCCTAGTCGGCGTGCATACTTATACTACTTGATTGCATTGATAAGTTTTTATCTGATTTCACCATAGCTATAGTGATAGTTTACATTAACATAGCCTATCTAGCCTAATCCTTTACCTACACATCTAACAAGCCTAGCGACCAGAAGTTAACCTCCCTGTTTAGACATATAATAATGTTCTAGGCTTCTATCTGAGGGTAATACTACTACTATATCTAAACACCATCTGTTCCTCTCCTTTAACACAGGAAGCCTCCCTCAACCAACCCGCCGCGTGGCTCCTAGATTTAAGTGGGGACGCCGAAGAACCCAAACCTCAGTGCGAAGGCACAGGCTGTTTGCCAGCTATTACCAACAGTTAAAAAGTACTTCCCCAAGGAAACTATTGGGTAAAAACTAAACCCTCAACATAGTGTTTTAATGACCTGAAAGAGTATTGCAGGCAAGAAACACAACAGTACCCAGTATTTAACTTGCCAGCCTTCCCCCTAAACAACCTCAGATCCCTATACTTATTTGGCTATCTAACCAGGGATTTATCAAAGCAGTTGAGCGGAAACCTAATAAGAAATCAGCTCATGTAGATATGCTTAAAGACTAAGTAAAACTTACTTCAATTCTAAGCAACCTAAATAGCAGCCCTGTTACTTACAGGTAGCCGGCTTTAGGACCTTGCAAACTCCTGAGTTGCTGACGTCAGCGAGTTTTCATAAGTCCTAGCAAGTCTTCCGCCCTTTTCAAACCCAGCAAGTGTACTGTTGTGTTCCCCTGTTGCTCGCTCGTTCCTGACATAAGGTATGGTCTAGCGTCTGATTAACAACTGCATATGGTTTTAATTTGTGTAATGCTCTGTCGCAGAACTGTTACTAGCTAGCGATGTCTGTTTAAACAGTGTATAGGGTAACAAAACCTGAGAAAGGGACTTTATACTACTTTAGAAAGACGTGGCATCTGATTAACAACTGCACATGGTTTTAAATTGTTAAACGCTCTGTCGCAGAACTATTTCCAGCTAGCGATGTATGTTTAAACAACTTATAGGGTAACAAAATCTGAGAAAGTGACTATATACTGCTCTAGAAAGACCTATCACCTGATTAACAACTGCACATGGTTTTGATCTGTAATATGCTCTGTCGCAGAACTATTTCTAGCTACCTAATGTATGCAACCAACTAGCTATTAGTTGAACTTTATACAGAAACAGAAGCAACGACTCATTTCTGTGAATCTATTCTTTATGTGCACTGACTTGTAGAGTTGATAGATGGAATTAGTCTGTATAAGTAGCTGCTAATTGTGGTTTAAGATTTGGCGCTAAAACAAGTGAATACTGTTACTGTTCTTAATACGCCCTAGTCGGCGTGCATACTTGGTGACATACTACTTGATTGCATTGATAAGTTTTTATCTGATTTCACCATAGCTATAGTGATAGTTTACATTAACATAGCCTATCTAGCCTAATCCTTTACCTACATCTAACAAGCCTAGCGACCAGAAGTTAACCTCCCTGTTTAGACATATAATAATGTTCTAGGCTTCTATCTGAGGGTAATACTACTACTATATCTAAACACCATCTGTTCCTCTCCTTTAACACAGGAAGCCTCCCTCAACCAACCCGCGTGGCTCCTAGATTTAAGTGGGGACGCCGAAGAACCCAAACCTCAGTGCGAAGGCACAGGCTGTTTGCCAGCTATTACCAACAGTTAAAAAGTACTTCCCCAAGGAAACTATTGGGTAAAAACTAAACCCTCAACATAGTGTTTTAATGACCTGAAAGAGTATTGCAGGCAAGAAACACAACAGTACCCAGTATTTAACTTGCCAGCCTTCCCCCTAAACAACCTCAGATCCCTATACTTATTTGGCTATCTAACCAGGGATTTATCAAAGCAGTTGAGCGGAAACCTAATAAGAAATCAGCTCATGTAGATATGCTTAAAGACTAAGTAAAACTTACTTCAATTCTAAGCAACCTAAATAGCAGCCCTGTTACTTACAGGTAGCCGGCTTTAGGACCTTGCAAACTCCTGAGTTGTGTATCCCCGCTCCGCTTCGCCCTCGCTACGCTCGGGCTCGCTCCGCTCCCCACCCTGCCCCCATATCCCACCCGCCCCCACTATCTCTACATTTATGAGGTCAGTAAACCCAACCCACTAATTCTAAACCAATCACAGCCCCCCACCAATTGGATACCCCCCTCCCACAATCCCGCCTATGTACCTAAACCTTAACAGGCACTTTCAAAAGCAACCTACTCTGACTGCCAATTGCTTATACATAATCATGTGTAAAGTAATAACGATTATTACAATATTAGCTGTACTATTACTTATCCCTTACTTTGCAACCAGATATGAAAATTACACTCTATCTGGTATCCATATCCCCAATGGCCACACATACAAATATACAAATCATCCCTCCTATCCTACTTCTACTATCATTTACCCCACTACACCATACTTCAAAACTGAAATCTTAACTCAACGATACCACAAAGTAACTACTACTAAACATGTTCAAAAGATATTTTTTAAACTACTAAAACTATTTGACCAACTGAAAAAATGTATAGCCAAAGATGGGGATATACACCCCAACCCAGGCCCAACTACTAATTTTGACTCCACTTACCCAAATGTAGCCTCTAAATCCTCCAGCACTCTTCTTATGTTTCATCTCAACCTTAGAAGTATAAATAATAAGGTTCAGAATCTTCATGCATTATTAGCCATGCATCTCCCAGACATTATATGCCTAACTGAAACCTGGCTTAAACCATCCACTAAGGATGAAGAGATACTTCCACCTGGGTTTAATATGTGGAGGGTTGATCGGATAAAAAAGAAAGGTGGTGGAATAGCGGTAATGTTCAGAAATACACTGAATATCATATTGAACCCAATACAACCCCCTAAGGTCGATAACATGGAGCTAATTGCACTACAAATATGCCTTAATAAACATAAGACCATTAATCTCATTGTAGTTTACATTCCCCCAGGGAAAAACTTAGAAACCTTGGAAGTAACCCTAAACTGGTTAACCATAAACTACCCCCAAGAGACCATTATACTGGGAGACGTCAACATAGACTGGGCACAATTCACTGACCAAATTAATCCCCCACCCATTAACCTATATGGATTTTCCCAACACATTACTTCCCCTACAAGAATTGGTAATACTAAGCAAAAAGAAAGCACCATCGACTGGATTCTTACCAACAAAGATACTAATAACTATACCACAGGAACCCTCCCCAATGATCTCAGCGACCACCTAATCACATATATAAGGAAGGACAAAATGGTTTTAACAAGACCTCCTTTATATAGACTAATTAGAAATAAGAAAAATTTCTTCCAGAACTTTTCCTAGACGAACTTAAATCCTGTAACTGGTCAAGCCTTAAGACACTTCCCCTAGATGAGAGTGTGGGTTATTTTAACGACACATTTCTAAAAATACTTGACTCCCATGCACCAAACCGCCTTATAAGATCAAAAATTCGCATAGCACCATGGCTAACTAAGGAAACTAAATCAAAAATTAAGCTTAGAGACCAAGCTTGGGAAAAGTGGCGATCCACGAAACTGCCCTTAGATCGTACTAAATTCCAGCAACTAAGGAATATTACTAAGTCACATATCATCCAAGATAAAAAAAACTATTATTGCCACCTACAGGATAAACATCAGAATAACCCTAAAAAGTTTTGGGCTGGTTTTAATAACCTTCTTCATTCTGGGAAACCCTCTACTCCTACCCCTTCTAAACTTACTGGTAAAGACCCAGATGAAGTAGCCAATAAGTTTAACTCATTTTTTACTGAGACCATCCAGTCCCTAGCCGGCAAGTTACCTTCCTTCTCACCTTCCTCTACTAATCCTACCCCCCTCACAGCCAATTCAGCTGGTCAATCTCCACCTGCCTTTTATCTTCAACCAATCTCAACCTCCTATATTTGCTCCCTATTAAAGAAACTTAAACCATCCAGCTTATCAGCCGATCGTCTCCCAGCTGAATACCTACAAATAGCATCAGAGGTTATAGCCTATCCTATCTCCATTCTGATAAATAGAAGTATTACTGAGTCTAAAATCCCCACAATGTGGAAGATATCATATGTCATCCCACTTCACAAGGGTGGTGCCTCCATGGAAATATCCAATTTTAGACCTATAGCAATAATGTCCCCGATAGCAAAAATTTTGGAAAGATGTGTTCATAAGCAACTCCTCCACCATCTAACCATAAATAATCTTTTGTCTAACACCCAACATGGCTTTCGCCCACATCACAGTACAACCACTGCCCTTCTCTCCTTTGTTGACTCAGTCAACTGTAACCGTAATAATAAACTGATTACCTCTGCGCTCTTTCTGGACTTATCAAAAGCTTTTGATATGGTTAATCACCAAGCACTGCTCCATACCCTGAAAATATTTCACCTTGACTACTCAGCCCTTAGCTGGTTTGAAGACTACCTGTCAGGGAGACAACAAGCTGTCCAGTGGCAAAGCAAGCTATCTCAATTACTACCAAACACCATAGGAGTTCCCCAAGGGTCTATACTTGGTCCCCTTCTTTTTTCTGTATTTATAAATGAGCTTTATACAGTAATCCCCAATTCAACATGCATTCAATATGCAGATGACTCCACCCTGATCTGCTCCGACGCCTCCCTCCATAATCTCCAAGTAATTACCCAAAACTGCTTTGCTGCAATAGAAACATGGTTTATTGAGAAGAAACTTATCTTGAATCCAACAAAAACTAAGCTACTACTAATTTTCCCCACCTCAGCCTCTTCCTTAGCACAACACCCTACACTCACTAATAATACGACCTTCCGAGTTCAGTCCACAAATGGTACCATCATAGAGCCAGACACTAATGCCAAACTACTTGGAGTAACTATCGATCACAAGCTCAAATTTGACATGCACATTAGCCAAACTATTAAAAATGTAAACAAAAAACTAGGCTCTATGTATAGAATTAAAAACTTTCTAACCCCTACTACCAAACTAACCATTGCACGTACACATCTTCTCTCCACCCTACTGTATGCCTCCCCGGTATTCTCCTTCCTTAATAAAGCTGAGCTCAATAAACTCTCTAAGACTTATAATCATATTGCCAAATTGTAACAGGAGAACCATACCATACTCATCACTGTCTAAACCTAAAAAAACTAGCCTGGTTAGAACTCCCAAATCTTCTTAAACTTAATCAACTTACTGAAGCATTTAAAATTATCAAGGAACCACATAAAACCCCCTCTTTAAACAAACTGTTCATCCCCTATTCTAATCTCAGCTGCCTTAGATCCTCCAACAGTGAACTAATACAAACAATCAAAACTAATAACTTGGGTGGGGATGCTCTTTACGCCAATTCCATTGGAAAACTATGGAACTCTCTTCCCAGTGACCTAAGGCTAACTACCTCCCTGACTAAGTTCAAAAGCAACCTCAAATCTTTCCTAAAAGAGCATTGGCTATGTTCCTGTACCAAACCTGACTAATCCTAAAAATACCAATACTACCCATACTATCATGCTTTTTTCTCTCTCTTCTTTACTACTACTGTCCTAAACTATAGTACAGGATCTCCTCACTGTAACACCCATAGCTATGAACTTCCACGAGCATATTACTCGATATTTCTTTACCGTCATATGGAGCCTATAATATCAGCGTTGATAATGTCCTAAAATCATATGTTTTTATTAATCTACTTATCATATGAATTACTTAAGTTATAGCTAATTTTTAACATGATGTCTCTGCATACTAGAAAATCTATAAACTGTACACATGTAACTCAAACCTAAACCCTGTCTCACTTATGTATATGTTTTCCTTTTTGCCTGGAACATTTTTGCTACTGTTATATCTCTACTTCCTACTACCTTACCATGTTATTATGAAATTGTTAAATGTCAAACCTAAACCTTGTCTCAATTATGTATATGCTTTTCTCTTTTTTCCCTGAACTTTCATGCAACTGTTATGTAGAAACATTTTATACCTTACCATGTTATGTTGCCTTTTTTGAAATGTAACTTAATACCTGTTATACTGTGGAGCTTTTCTCCCCGGGTCTCTGCTGAAAAGGGATATGTATCCAGTTGGACTAACCCGGTAAACAAATGTAAAATAAATAAATAAATAAATCTCCTTATCTGCTCATCCTACTGAACTCTGCACCTGCCTTCCTAAACTGATACTCGCCCTTCTGAGCCTATGTTTCCTTGGTGAACATCAGTGCAAAATATACTCACAATTTTCACTTGCTCCTTCATGTCCTTGGGTTTCTTCCCTCCTTAAGCTATTTTATCAGTTTTTCATACCTTCCACTTCCTTTCCACCAAATACAGAAGACCTACTTCCATGTCATATTTTTGATATTATGTTTTCTCCATTTCCCCTTTCATTTTGTAATGCAGTTTGCTGTCCTTTTCTGGCCAATGTATCTCTCTTCCTTAGATTCTTCCCCTTGTTCCTCCAATCCATGTATTTTATTTGTTTATATTTTGCAGTTGCCTTCAGATTCCTAGTAAGCCATACATTTTTCCCTTTCTTCTGTCAGCATTCCTTAATCCTTTTTTCCATAACTTCCCCAATGTCTCCTTTTATGTAATTCCATTACTTTTCTATACTTTTGCTCTACTGACAGCATCCCCCTATACTTCTGTACTCTTCTTACCTATAATTCCAGGCCTTGAGCTTTGTGGTCTGTCTTGGCGCCTCTTCCATGGCCAGTATAACCCGCAATGTTACATGTCCACTATTAGCTACTGGAGACATGAACTACAGATTCCTTGCCTCTTTCCTGCTACAAAGAGGAAGATTAAGGATTTGATGCAAAACTCCCCTAACTGTGACCTTCTTCTGTTTGAAGTGTTCCAGCTTGAGTACCTTGAGCAGTTTGTTTTCTTTTCCCACCTTAGATAAAGGAATATTCTGGCCAACCTCTGGCAAACTGAGGTATTCCATCATAAACAGCCTCTTTTTCCTTGCCCATCTCTTGACATTATTTCATATTAATTTATCATCCCTTACATTGTACTACATGAACTGCAGATGGTGTCCACACACCATCCTTTTCTTTTTGCCCCAAGCAGCATATTACCTTTGTATGAAATATCACATTACCTAAGTTAGGAATTTGTCTCTGCTAGCTCATACAAGCTATTGCTCATAACACTGCAGATGTCTGACCAAGTAAAAGTCCCCACAGCAGGGTATTAATAGACCTGCCTTCATTCTAACCCACTTCAGGCATTAAAAAGTAAAACTTCTGTGAACATAGCCTTACTCAGATCCTTGATAAATCAAACAGTATTTACAGAAACTGCTGTAAAGAGACAAGCCAGCCCTGTTACTGTCAGCTGCCAGTCACAGCTCAGTGCAAAGCTCAGGTATAAATGACAGGATACTTGACATCCCTGGCTGACAGGGTAAGTGGGGAGGAGCTGGCTCCATTAAGGCAGTAATAAAACCCCGACTAAGATTCAGATGGCCTATCACTGATATAACAATCTGGCAATTAAACAAGCCAGCCAGGGGAGATGGGAGTGCCAATTCTGGCAGCCTATATTGGGAGGAAAGAGTGGGACCAGTTACTGTTATACTGAGATGTCATGGAGGCCAAGAAGTAAAGCAGCTCAAGAACAGGTTTGCATTGTTCCACCAAGCAGTATGTGAATGCTGTAGGTGAACGTAGGCACATGCTTGGAAACACAAATAATTTCAGCTTGTGTTATGAATTCTGACTCAAAATTGTTTGCATGAAAGGCAAGGAGTCAAAGGAATGCAAAAATCCTTGTGAAGCTGCTTGGATAACAGTCGCACCAGTGATGAGCTCTAACCCTCCTCCACTGACTGTCCAAAGGGTCTAGAACCAAAAGGAAAAACCTTCACTGGAAACAGCCAGGGACACAACCATGGGTTGCTTCTGTTGGTGTGCTAGAGAAACAAATGATAGAGTGAGTAGCAGACTGAGGCTGATGGCTGGAAGACACAGGGCAGGAAAAGAGGGGGGGGGGACAGCAAGTGGAGGAACAGTTCCTGTAAGTATTTAATGTTTGCCAACATAAGAAATGTCACCACAAATATTTATATATGTGCATATTTATGCATGTACATTCTACTGTGGGTGTGTGTGTGTGTGTGTGTGTGTGTGTGTGTGTGTGTGTGTGTGTGTGTGTGTATATATATATAGGTATGTGTGTATATATATATATATATATATATATATATATATATATATATATATATATATATATATGTGTGTGTGTGTGTGTGTGTGTGTGTATATATATATATAGAGAGAGAGATATTTAGATATATACATATGTGCAAGGGAGCACCTCATATGGCCAAATATCATTCTTATCAAATGCATTTTGTGATGGTTAAACTCATCGAACAAAATGCATTTCAAAAAGAATGAACAGGAAACTGGTGTGTTTGCAAAATCGTTGAAAACCAGATATAGGACAACTTTCTCTTTTTTCTAGTCCTTAGCAGTCTTGGGCAAAAACACAAGACATCAGCAGAGAGGTGAGAAACTGGCAGGATGAGTATTTTGGAACAATCTGAGCATGAAAGGTCAGTGAAGCAATAATAATGTATCATTGTTATATCCTGCAGTGTTCATATGGCAAGAGTTATTTGTTGTAATTACTGGGTCCAGAGCTAGACCACATATAAGAAAGATAGTGTAAGGGTTCTTGAAAAAGGCAAATAAGTGTAATAAAGTGAGCAGAAGAGAAGACAGAAAAGTGTTTGCAGTAGGGCAATAGTTCTGGAATGTTTGCCTGTACAATGATAGAGGGCTGTGATGATGCTGGGCAGAAGCAGTTGCAGATAGAAGCATCACTATAGGAACAGTTCTACCAGTAAGATAGGAAGAGAGTCAGAATATTCAGGACAAACATACCTCTCAACCTCTTAGCACAAGTAATCTGGAGAAAGCCAAAAATAATTGGGGTCCAATGCCCAGAAATACGGACAGATTTTAAATATTGTTCTTCTAAACATGGAAAGCTAATAGTATAGCAGGATTTGTGTTAGCATGCAATTTCTGAAGGCTATGAAGTCTAACATTCAAATCTCTGTCATCATTTAGTGACTTTGTTCCTCAATGAATTGCCAGAAAACCACAATTTCTATGAGGAACTGATCGAATTTAAGAGGCAAATGTCTAGACAAATAGGCATAACAGTTCAGTCAGAAGAGACATGTATATGATGGAATGAATGAGTAATATTGAAGGTATAGTGAAGACAACTAATAGCATGTTCTCTCTCTTTTGGAAAGATTGGTCCATTTCACTGTACTTTAATATGAAAGATAGATGAGATATGGTATAATATAATCTACGGAATACAGATTCAGCTTTATGAGTATATATATTGTATTTATAAAGGATGACCTAACATAGATATATAGGTTCATAGGTAAGTACTAAGCTAACTGCCCTTGCGAGCCATTTTAAGCCTAGCCAATTATCCCTTGTGAGACTCAAACCCTGCACCTTGTGTTTGTAAGGCAAACACCTTAACCATTAGGCCACCCTCCCATGCTATAGGCAAGATATAAAGCTGTGTACTTTAGTAGCACTGAAATAAGACTATTGCATTGAGAAGAATATTTTTATAACTGCTGAAATGAAGTTAACTGAAGAATGAAAACATATATTCTAATCTGTAGTAGATGCAGATTATATAAAGTGATCTGTCTATATGTTTTTGTATTATGATGCTCTCAAGCTCAATAAAGTTTAAAAAGAGCAATAATGTGTCCTCACTCTCATTTATTGTGGTACTGAAGGAAGTGCAAGCATTAATGAGCTTATCAACTTGTTAGACAGTAAATATGGTAATGTGTCCTAGATATTGAAAGCTAACTTAATTCTGATTATGATAATGTGTCTGCATAGTAAATAGCACTACTATCAAATCTTAGCACAATCTAACCTATTCTAGTGCCAAACCCCAGAGACCACCCAAGGAGACCTCTATATAACCCAGTCCATGACCTACAGTAGCCCACCCAAACACAGGTCTGGACATTGTCTCTGTTACCAACATGGTAGATATGGGCAGCCTGAGACACTGTAGCAATTGCCTCACATTCACTGACAATCATTTATTCCTTAAAAAACAAATACACTATGTGAGAGGTGTACATATACAATTTCAATAGAGGCAAAAATCTCAGATACAAACAAGGCTATCAAGAACACATATACTATATCCACCAAACAAAGTGTCCACAACACACAGGCCAATTTATGCTGAAGCACTAAAAAAGCAATCTTCCCAAACATCAAAGACCTCCTAAGCCTATAAACAGTAACACCTATCCTCAGCAATCTGTAAAACTCATACCAAAAGCAACACTAAACCACACATACTTCTATACCCAGCGGAGCTCAAAGAGCAAAACCCATAAGGCAAGCCAACACATTGCAGAGAATTCTTGTCATAGGGTACTCCATTCTTTGACACACAAATGCTCCAGTCACCAGACTGAACAAGGAGAAGATAACGGTCACTTACTTATCTGGAACCAAGATCCACCAACCTACACATGCACTGAAGTCACTACACCACAGGTACCAGTATGAGTCTATCATAATCCATGTGGGAGTTAATGACCTGAGATGTACTTCTCTGGACTATATGAAGTGAGACATTGTTAATCTTTCTGAATATGCTTCTCAGACAGGTATGTTCCTTGCATTGACCAGTATTCTACCTTCACCAACGATGATGCCACATTATGAATAGCATGATTGTCTTCAATAATTTGCTAAGTTTCTGGTCTTTTTCCAAGTGGATTCAATATTTGTCAGAATGGGTGGTTATAGTTCATGGACCACATTGGTTTGCAAAGGATGGTCTGCTCCTGTCTTCCCTAGGCTTCCAAATATTGGCTAAAATGTTATCCATCCCTTAGAGTCTTTTTTAGGCAATGCCAGATTGACAAACCCAACTGACAGCAAATAAAACTCAAAGAAACCTAAAGGTGTTACTGCTCAATGCTAGGAGCTTAAGCAATAAACTCAATACCATACAACCTCTCCTCATTCTGGAGAATATAGACTTCTGTGCCGTTAGTGAGACATGGTTTAAATCCACAGAAAGCACTCTGTCAGTCCAAGGCTTCATTGCTTTCCAGACATTTAGACCATCACCTCCACAGACATGGTCAAAAGGTGGAGAGGTCTCAATCTACATTAGCAACAAGCATAACTCTACATTGGTCAAACAGGTCGACACCCTGGAATTTAACCACATGCAAATCACCATAGACAAAGTCACAGACCATAGCTAGAAAGCGATAGGCCACCCATATGTCACTAGAATCCCTTAGATTGAACCTGGAACTAATGGAGAAACTCACCATTAAAACAAATACCCTACTCATGGGAGACTTTAACTATCCCTCTATAGACTGGAAAATATACACTGCCCCATACTCACAAGTGCAATGATAACTGGACTTTATCAAAAATACCCTTGACTAGATAGTGTACACACCCACCAGAGGTTCAGACATACTGAACCTATTGCTCACTAATATACGAGAGCATTGCACCCCACCCCCATCCCCAGTGTCACATCCTCACTGGTGAGATCTAACCACAAAGCTGTCTCCTTCATAATAAAAATCAACTGAGTAACCCCAGCAAACCATGTAATCGGTAACTGATTCCAAAGCAATCTACACTCTATTAAGTGACAGTTTAAAAAGAGTCAATATCCCTCCTAACCCCAAGTTCACAATAACCTATGCAGAATTGTTCACAAAGACCTGTACAACCATGTAAATCGCTATAGAAATGCTGATGTACCTACTAGAAGTAAGCCATAAACAAACTCTAAAAACAAACCACACTGATGGAATCCTAACTTTAATAGGGTATATAACAAAAGGAAAAAAGTCATGGCTAAAATCAGGAAGATCATCTCCCATAATGATGGGATCTTTCTAATTAACAGGAAAACTAAGATCACTAATTAAGTTCAAGAAGGCCAATTATTTATTTATTTTATTTTACATTTGTTGACCGGGCTAGTCTATCTGGATGTATGTCCGTTTTCAGTAGAGGCCCAGGGAGATAAGCTCCAAATAAAAATGATTAACATAAAGATGATTAACATATAAAATGCATGTACAGAAGTTATTTTGCAGATAATTACATAACATTTCAACAGTTGAATACACAAAATATTACAGAACATTAGATAAGTTTGCTAGAAACTATATTCCCAAGGATATGTGTTTTTTTTTTTTAAACATGCTTATTTAGAATAGAATAAGGAACAGATATGGACCAGTCCATGATAGTAAAAGTAATGGATAAGAAGTAATGGGTCATCAGTGATGATGATAGCAATGACATTTTGGATTAGTCTGGGTTTGTACAGGGGCATAACCAGTGTATTTTCAGGTAAAGTTTCAATTTTTGTTTGAATAGTAATAAAGAGGGCAGTGATGTCAGTTCATTTGGAAGTTGGTTCCAGCATTTTCCAACAGCATTAGAGAACAGGGAGTCGCCAGAGATATTGTTAGCTTTACTTGTGGATACTAGTAATTTATTAGATGAGCGTAAGGTCTTAAGGTTTTTATATGGGGTAAAAAGGTTTGACAGTATTGGAGTTTTAGTTGGTTGGAAGAGGGTTTTATGGGCAATGGTGAGTTGGTTATAATGGAGTTGATTTTGTAGCTCTAACCAGCCTAGCTGTTTCAGATTATGACAGTGGTGGGTCTTGAAAGAGGAGGATGTGGCAAATCTGGCAATGCTATTATAAGAGTTTGACAGCTTGTTGAGTTTGTTTTTTGTCAGATTTGTGTATATGGATGAAGCATAGAGGAGTGTGGAGATTAAACGGGTATGGGCAATAGAAGTTCTGGCTTGTGGAGTAAGGAATGGTTTTATCCTATAAAGGGAGCCCGGTTTCCTATTAACAGTTTTTATAGTGTTGTTAATGTGAGTTTCATAGGTAAGGTTATCATCTATTGTTATTCCTAGAAGTTTAGTGGTTAAATCTAGAGATATAATGGTACCATTATTGGATAGGACTGAGAAGTCTATTGGGGTAGACTTGCGGGTGGGTGTGAAGAGCAAAAGTTTTGTCTTTTTGGGGTTCAAGAGGAGACAGCATTGTAAAAAACAGTTTTCTACTATGGTAAACATTTTCTGGGTTAAGAACTGTAGTTCAGATATGGATTTAGCTGAGCAGATTATTGTAGAATCATCTGCGTATTGAATACAGGTAGCTTGAGTAATTGCTAGGTGAAGGTCATTTATATAAATTGAGAATAGGAGGGGGGCAAGAATAGAGCCCTGAGGGACTCCCAGTGTAACAGGGAGATGGGAAGATAGGTTATTGTCCCAAAGCACAGCTTGCTGTCTGTTGTTTAGGTAAGATTGGAACCATTGTATAGCCAGTGTATCAAGAGAAAGAGATCTTAGTACATTTATAAGTAAATGGTGGTTGACCATGTCAAAAGCTTTTGAAAGGTCGATAAAGAGTGCTGAGGAGAGAATGTTGTTATTTTTGTTATGACTGATGCTATCAGAGAAGGATAAGAGAGCAGTGGTAGTACTATGAAATGGCCTAAAGCCATGCTGACACTTTGCAAGTAGATTGTTTTGCAGTAAGTGGTCTAGTAGTTGTCTATGGATGCATCTTTCCATTATTTTAGTAAGTAATGCTATTGTGCAGTAGTTTGAATATTCGTTAGAATTGCCACCCTTGTGTAGGGGGATGATGTGGGAGATTTTCCAGATGGCAGGAATGTTTCCTTCTTTTATGGTTCTATTTATCAGGATTGATATCGGATAGGCTGTGGCTTTGGCAGCTTTTTGCAGATATTCTGCTGGTAGTTTATCAGCTGATGGGGTTGTTGGCTTAAGTTTTTGTAGAAGATTACAGATAAGGTGAGTTGGGACTGGTTGCCAGTGGAATATAGGAAGTGAGTTAGTTGCAGAATTTGGGTGATTAGAACCATCAGTTGTCATTTGATTGGCCAGTGATTGGATGGCCTCTGTGAAGAAGGTATTAAAGGTGTTTGCTGTTTGTTTGGGACTTTCAGAATTAGCTCCTGTAGGGGGTGGTGTAGTAGCGTGGCCAGGGTGAAGAAGTCTGTTAATGCTGGCCAAGAACTTTTGTGGATTACTTTGGTTTGTCTGCTGGAGATGACAGTAAAAGTTTTTTTTTTGTCCAAGTGAATGGCTTTTTTTGTATCATTTCTCATTTGTTTAAATTTAAGTTGGTGTGTAGGTTGTTTAGTAGATCTCCATAGAGCCCAGAATTTGTTTCTAAGTAGGATTTTATGCCTGGTTTCCTTAGTGAGCCATGGGGCTGGCTTAGACTTAGTTCTGATAGTACATTTTGGTGCATGATAGTCTAGGATTGTTAAGGATTTTGAATTAAAGTAATTAACTGCATCTTCTAGAGGGAGGTGTTTTATGGGTGACCAATCACATGCTTTAAGTTCAGTTTGGAAACAGGATTAAAGATTTTATTGGTTCTTATTGTTCTAAATGTGGTTGGGTTGGAGTAGCAGTCCTATGTCTAAGTATAAAGATGAGTGAGTGGTCACTTACATCAGCAGGAAGGGTTCCAGCCTTATACATTTGTTGATGATTATATATGAGCATCCAATCTAATATACTCTATTATTGTTTTTTTTAATTCTGGTTGGGAAGTTGATCATATGAGAAAATCCATATAGGTTAATATGGGAAGTTGGCTGATTATTTGTACAGGTCTTTCAATCAATATTAAAGTCTCCTAGAATTATAGTCTCTTGAGGGAAACATGAAGAGAGTCCAGCGAGGATGTCTTCAAGGGTACACATATTATTACCAGGAGGTAGGTATATGCAGATTATAATTATTGATTTACTAGCATTAAGTTGAAGTTTGGTGGCAAGGATTTCTGCATTATTGTGAAGCGTTAGATGGACATCTAGTGTGGAAATTTGTAACTCTTTTTTAAAGAGTATAGCAACTCCTCCTCCCTTTTTGACTTTGCGGTCTGCTCTTTGGATATTGTAACCAGGTGGTAAGATTTCATTATCAGTAGTTGAAGGTTTTAACCATGTTTCTGACAAACATAGGATGTCAAAGGAGTGGACATCCAGGAGAGCATGGAGGTGTGCAAGTTTGTTATTTAAGCTACGTATATTAAGGTGAGCTATAAAAAAGTGAGTTAGGGAGTCTAGGTGGGGTAAGACATATTGAGTCATTAAGGCTTTGGAGTTCAATATTAACAGAGTGTTTTGGGCCATTAGAAGGTCAAGATACCCACACAAACTAAAGTCAAGATACCCATACAAACTAAAGACAACCACAAGGTCTTCTACAGTTATGTTCAAAACTTCAAAGGCAGTTGAACTGGTGAGTACCTTCACTGAGCAGAGTGATATAGTGAATTTGCAGGCTGACAAATTCAGCTCAAACTTCACCCCCCACCTCCCACCTCCTTCCATGAAATACCTACTAGCATAGACCCCCCCCCCCAGGAATTAACTGGGAGCAGGTCCTGCTGTGCTAGCTAGGCCAAAAACACAACCTCAATGAGTGCCAGCAATATCCCAGGATGCCTACTGCATAGCTGGAAACATGACCTGTTAGGACAACTTAAGTCACTTTTCAACTATAGCTTCAAAACAGGCTTTGTACCATGAGAATGGAGGACTGCAACAGTTGTCCCACTGCACAAGGGTGGACCATCAACAAAGCCCAGAAAATACAGACCTATTAATCTGACTAGTCTAATATAAAAAGCCATGGAAGGAATTATCATGGAAATTGTGACCACCCCCCCACTGGTCCAATAATCAAGGAGCCTCAATCCTCACCACTGGCAACAGTGGGGGACATACACTGGGAGGATGACAAATACACACACACAGTATTTTCAGATACAGCTCTCTGCATCAAGTGCAATTTCCCCTTAAGAGCACACGGAGACCACAGTAAGTCCGGGACTGGTTTCTCCCTCTTTTTACAGATCCTCAATAAGACTCCCCACTGGCAGAGCTATAGAGCTAAGTGGCCAAGCCAAGACCTTCAGCACCCTCTCTGTCCAACCAGTGCTTCGTGTCCCTGCCCAAGTAGTTGACACACACACACTCTGAGGTTTTGAGATTTGATATACACACACACACACACACACACACACACACACACACACACACACACACACACCTGGGAATGGCTGGCACAGGTTTACTAGCTATGCACCTTTTTGTCCAGACTACAAGGTAGTTATCACTGCCACCAGCCAACTCCTTATCAGATACTTTAAGGCCCTTAACAATGAGTGCCCAATCTTACTGTGTAATATTAATATTAATACAAATTGTAGTTTGACCAAGAGCAAGGCTATTAGGAGTTTAAATATATTTAATAATAAATAATAAAAGAACAAGAAAATAGTATATATTCACAGTGACATCAGAGTTCAAAATCACAGGACATATTTAAAACAACATTGCCGGACAGTCTCAAATAAATAAAGAAATAATATCTAACCTAAGCTCCACTATATTTCTGACTATATATAAGAGAATTATACTATTCCCTAGAAACTTACTTCATATAGAGCAAGACAGATGTTGTGGTGAATGGGTCTTGTCAGATCCAAGACAGAATACAGAATGCACTGTCTCTCTAAGAGAGTTCTCAAATTAATATCTCAAATATTACTGCTGGGATAGCTGGCAGATTGACATAATTTCCTGTCAACTGACTATCTGAGGTGAAACCACCACTGCTGGAAGCTGACAGTATTTATCATCTACCTGTGAAAATACAGACACCTCAGATCTTTGGCAGATGCTGGAAGTCATAAAACAATTACATTCCTTCACATTTCAAGACTAGTAATTATTTTACCCTAGAGACAATACAGAAACCTCCCAAGTTTTAGACTTTGTGTCTCCTTGCTGCATTGAAACTGAAAGATACCATCTTTTATGGCATAACCATAAAGTAATTTAATTTCAGTTATTTTTCTGAAGTTAATGTCCCGTATTCCAGTTTCCACTGTTAAAATATATACATTTAAACAGTTACAATAATGCATGTACATTTCTGTTCTTTTCCAGTAAGGCATACTGTGGTTACATTTTAAGCACAAGCACTTTATAAAATACCTTTTTCAACACACACTTCTGTACCAGCAGTTTGATATATACATGACATACAGTTCTAATACATTTGTAGCATAAGCTTCTTATATAGATCATGTTGATATTCACAAATGACATATAATTATTTACAAAATTCCAGATAGCTGTGCTGACAGTATCCCCTTTCGTGACACTCCCCCCCCCTTCAAAGACTCAAGATAGTTTTTCAGGTGACCCTTGAAAAACATTGCTTGAGAGGGATGAACTTATCTGGGAATACATTATCCCACACCTTGTCTTGAGATTCCAGCTGCCTTGGCATTGCTGACACCAGTACAGTGCTATGCTGTCCTATCATATGCCTGCAACCCTAGGCTCCACCATAGTAACTTTTAGGATTTTTCTGGCTGGCTCCCTGTAGCCATAGATCCCCTCAGACTCCCCCTGCCATTTACTGCAAATACTTAGCACAAGGGCCTCTCTATCATGGTAAGGTTTGATCATGTTAGCATGGTACAGTCTGTGCCCCTTCCTCCTACCTAGCAGTTCTACCATGTAGGTAACATTACTCACCTTCCATACCACTTTGAAAGGTCCTTCCAAAGATGCCTGCAGCTTGTTATGTCTGACAGGAATGAGAACCATAACATGCTGCCCCACAACACACTCTGTAGCCCGAACATTCTTGTCATACCAGACCTTTCTCTGCTGTTGGGCTTCTGACTGATTCTCCCGGGCCAAGCCCATGAGTTTCCTGACCCTTGTCCTGAGGTTTAGGACATATGCCACAACAGACTCCTTCTCAAATTCACACTCACCCTCCCACTCATCATGAATCAAATCTAGAGGTCCCCTCACCCTATGCCCATACAGCAACTCAAAGAGTGAAAAAACAGTGGGTTCCTGGGGCACCTCTCTGTAAGCAAACAACACATTGGGCAGATATTTGTCCCACTCCTTCTTAAACTGGTCTGCAAATGCCTGTAGCATGGTCTTTAAGTGTAGAGTTTAACCTCTCCACAAGACCATTAGTCTGGAGATGGTAGGGGTGGTTTTTAGGTGCTTCACCCCACAGTGTTTCCACAGACAGACAAGCCAGCAGGTCTGACATGAAATTGGCACCTCTGCCAGCAATTATTTCATTTGGAAAACCTACCCTGCTGAAAATCTCTAACAAAGCATTTTACACCTTTTCTGACTCAATGGAGAACAGGGCCACCACCTCAGGGTATCTGGTAGCATAATCTACTACCACTAGGATATACTTCTTCCCAACTTGGGGCAATCAGAGGCCCCACAATATCCATAGCTACCCTCTAGTGTATTTTTCCCTCATCTATCAATACTGGACATCCTCTAGCAATTAATCTAAGTACCCCCTTTCCCTTTATCCCTGATATTCTGCTGCATATCCATCCTGAAATCCTTTCTTTATCAAATTCACATGCTCAGTTCTTTCCAAATGTGTCCCCTGTAGTATTGCTATTTGAACTCTGCATTTCTTAATATAATTAAATACTGTTTCATTTGTATCTATACCTGTGAGGTCATTCACATTCCAAGATAATATGGAAAGTGTCACCTTTATGATAAGAAGTCATTATTCCCACCTACTATATGTGACACCTTCTGTAAAAGTCTAATTCCAGCTTTTGTGATACTTGCACCCATTAATGTTTGGCATGTTGAGCTTCTATACATTTTTTTCTTATCATCGGCACTGGAACTTGTGACACAAAGACTTTTTTGTTT
>NC_056728.1:46110724-46250724 GCF_019279795.1 Protopterus annectens
TATTTTGAAATGGGTGCTGTTATAGCCGTGATACATAAAAGAAAAGTTGTAAGAAATATTATTTTTCTGAATGGAGTGAATATTTGATGACAGGCATTATCAAAGCTGCTACAAGCATAAGGCAAAGGGGTTGCAATCTGTTAAGGGCACAATCTGCACTGTAGATGAGATGCTGATCAGTCTCTGCAAGCAGGATCAATAACCATTTAGACTGTCAGTGTTTGTGTTGGCTAGTAAAAATCCATGCTACAGTTTAGCAAAAAAGCTATTAATATAATATACAACAGCTCTTTGTTTAGCCTGTGGACCTTTTTTGACAGTCAGTGTACAGTAGCAAGGAATTTTAATGGCTCTTTGCCACAGTTTAGCAAAAGTGTTTGATACAGCAAAGAGCTATTAAATACTTAATAGCTTAGCCTGAAGACCTGTTTAGGAAAGACATTTTCATACAACAAAGAGCTATTAAACATATAATAGCTTAGCCAGAAGACCTTTCATTTCTTTTTCAATAACAACACCCTAAGTATGCACTCAGTAGTGAGAGACCTGGGCACATGGGTTGACAGCAACCGTACCTTTGATCACCATGTCTCCACAGTGGTAAGAAGGGCATTCTATATTGCTCATCTCATAAGCAAGGGTATTGCCTCTAGAAAAAAAAAGTTATAACCTCCCTGTACTCTTCCCTCATCGAGCCAATAATTAAGTACAATGCTCCTTTTGGTATGTACCTTTCCAAGCACCTGCAGCAATTGGAGAGACCACAATGGTTCCTCACAAAGAAAATTCAAGGTCTTCAGCATCTGTCCTATGAGGACTGATACTGTCACTTTATTCGGTTTCATACAGACTGCTCAGAGGTGATCTCTGCCTTGCATATAAGGCAATCTTTGACCCTGCTTTATTGGAAATGCTGCATATCCATAAGTCGGGTTACTCGCTCTAATGACCTTAACCTAGTATGTGACATTAATAGAACCTGCTGGAGGGACAGATTTGTCTCCCAGAGGTTACCACACCTTTCAAGCAGAGTATCGCTTTATGTCAGGCAGAGCACCTTATTGGTCCTCTTCAAACACAATCTGGACAATTGGATGGGTAACCATTAGTTCATCCCAGGGGTTCCACCTATGTCCCTCTTGAACAGGAGTGATAGTGCTGATCATCGAAATAAGGGTAAAACTTGGCTAGGCTTGTAAGGGCCCTAGGGTCATTAGCCTAGTAACCTCCTATGATCCTATTCTGACAGGAAGTTTTTTTTTTTTTTTTTTTGAAGTGGTCATCAGCACTTGAGACCTTGCTGCAGACCTGGGCATTGTATTTGTAGTGCCTGATCTGTGAATCAGGCATCATGTGGTAATGTCCAAAGCTGCAGTATCTGTGTGTGTAAGGTTAACGCTACATTTTACATGTACCAAATTTTGACTTGACTCCATTTTGCAGCAATCATACTTGTGAACATTATAAACAAGATATGAGCCCAACTAAAATTCTGCCATAGGACTAAAAATCCTTCCTCACTCCAGAAATCAAGATTTTTTATAGCTATCATCCTACCACATATTACTGAATTCCATGTCCTTGTTTATTTATGCATGGCTATATTGTTTTGGTGTACATTAATGCATAGCAACACCTGTAGGTCCCTTCTTCTGGCACAGATTGATGGAACACAAGAACAGTACAGCAGACTCTGCTACTTCCAGAAAGATCTAGGAGAGGCTTAGACATAGTCATATTTAGCATGCAGAGCCACTATTTGACAATCATTAGCAGGAGGTCCTGATGGAGAGATGAAAAGTCAGCAAGCAGAGGAGAGCAGCAGTGCTGAAACTGAATTCATCCTCAAGTCTTGGTGAGTACCTTCATGAGGTGGACCCTGTTTTTCACAAAATCTCACCATGGCGACACTGATATATAGACTGTATTTATATAGCATATATCATGGACAGAAGTAAATCAAAAATAAAAAAAAGATAGCTGGGTGCACAAGACCCAGGATAAAAAAAGTGCCCAATCCTGGTAGGCGCACTGGTGCCAGAACTGGAAAAAATGACAGTGTAGAATCCTCAAAATACAGAAACATTCCTGCAATGGGGCCAGGCCAGGCTCAGGGGGAGGATGGACCCCCTGTTGTAGAAGGAAGTAGCAGTCCACAAAAAACTGATAGGAGAAAGAAGAGCCATAAAGACGATAAAGTGGACTATTGAGGATAAGAAAAAAATTATGTATAATAAGGATGGAAGAAGGTACGTAGTGGCCAGGGTATGCCTAGTAGAGTTGGAGAGAAAGAGATTATTTCTATAAAGCATTCCTAACTTTTGGTGGGTTTTCTTTATATTTTGTTGAATGTGAATATCAAACTTGAGGTGTTCAATTATAGTAATACCAAGAAGTTTTGCAAAAGGGACCACTTCTAAAGGTGAGTTGGTTTGGCTAAGGACTTTGAATGCATTTTTGTCATAAGAGAAAGTCCTATTGGGAGGGAATAGTAGAATTTTTGATTTTGATTTGATTTGAAAGTAGAAAAAGAGATTAGTAATGGAGAAGTCAAAGAAATAGAAACTGAGGTTATGGAGCACCTGCGAAGTGAAGGATTCAGTGTAGTAAATTGAATACAGAAAGCACCACAACAGGATAGAGCAATGGATATCCAAATTAAGGGGAAACCAGTGTAACAGGAAGCAATTGGTCAGGTGCCATATCAGGATATTTTGGAGCCTTCCACAGGAAACCAGTATAAACGTTCACTTGAAGTTAGATAGCAAGGAAAGGAACAGGAAACTATGGAAACTCTGATGCAGTCAATGTTGAGGAGTGATAGGCCAGTGAGTTCCCATATGACAGAACAACTGATGACACAGGATAAAATTGAAGAGAATGTGCCGCAGGAAGATGGTATAGAATGCCCACAGGAAACAGAAAACAAGGGATGTGTCCTTAGTATGGAAGAAAATTAGTTAAAAGACGAGTTGCTTGATTTAATAGACAAAGACAGATATATCAAGATCAATGAGAGAAATAGGCTCCAGAAGGTTAATAAAACCCCAAAAGTCAGAAGTTTGATAAAACAAACAAACACAGTAATTAGGACTGTCCCTAGAGATCCATGCAATATAACAGAAGTAAACAGAATATATTACCGTGCTGCTAAATTAATAACTGATAAAGTTCTACCACAGGAACACAGGATAGCGAGGGAAAAGAGGGGGAGAATGCAAATACCATCACGGAAATATCAAATAGAGAAAACTATAAAGCAGCTAAGGCAAGAAGTGTAATTGTTTGAAGGTTATAGAAGAGGGAATTGATCAACAAAAATACTAAGAAAGATAGATGTGATAAAAGCAATGTGCAGTATTAGAACAGACTAGGATCTATTATGCACTATTGGAGATAAACTAAAAATTTCAAAACAGGCAGAAAGACTTAGAAGATACAAAGATAAATATAAGGGAAAAGCACAAAATAAGTAATTTATTGATGACCCAAAAAGTTTTATAGATAATTGGGAAATAAGGTAAAAGGAATTGAAAGACCACCAAAAAAAGAGGAATTAGATACATTTTGGAGAAGTATCTATGAAGATCCAGTGGAACATAGCAAAGATGCTAAATGGATAGAAGAAGTAAAAGAAAGCATAAGAAGTTTAAAGGTACAGGATACGAAATGGGATGAAATAACAGCCAGAGAGATTGAAACAAAGTTGAGAAAAGCCTGTAACAGGAAATCCCCAGTCCCAAAGGCAGTACTTAACTTTTGGCTTAAAGTATTAACTTCGTTGCAAGAGGATTTAGCCATGAGTAAGAACTATTTATATGCACACCCCGAACACACACCACACTGGTTAACAACAGGAGAAACAATGCTCTTACTTAAGAGTGAACCTGCAAGCTACCCTAAAAATTATAGACCAATAACTTGTCTTCCAACAATGTATAAACTATACAGAGGAATTGACGCCAACAGAGTTTATATTCATTTAGAAGAAAACTCAATTATGGTAGTAGAACAAAAGGGCAATAAAAGAAAGTCATATGGAACAAAGGATTATTTGTTGTTAAACAAAGTTATAGTGGAGAACTGTAAGAAGGGGAAGAATCTAAGTATGTCATGGACTGACTACAAAAAAAGCATTTGATAGTATCCCACATTCATGGATAAAAGAGTGCTTAAAAATGTATAAGATACACCCTACACTGATTGACTACATTACAGAAACTATGAAACAGTGGCAGACCACTTTCCAATTAAGCCATGATAAAGGACAGATTATTATCCCAGGGATAAAAATTCAGAGGGGGATATTCCAGGGTGAATCTTTGTCAACATTGGTATTCTGCCTTGCCATTAATCCATTAAGCTGTTTATTTAACAGCTTAAGCCATGGCTACAATTTGGCTCCCAGAAAACAAAGAAGTCCAATGACTTCTCATCTTCTCTTTGTCAATGATTTAAAACTGTATAGCTCATCAGATGAGGAACTGAAAGCACAGCAGCAGGTCATCAAAACTTTTTCAGAGGATACTGGAATGCCATTTGGTCTTGGTAAATTTGCAAAAGCAACCTTTAAAAAAGGAAAACTGCAGCACCAGGAAAACATCAGTTTGGGGCAAGAATGTGATATAAAAGAACTTGAGCAAGAGGAAGTGCATAAATACTTGGGAATAGAAGAAGGATCAGCAA
Source organism: Protopterus annectens (assembly GCF_019279795.1). Classification (NCBI taxonomy): domain Eukaryota; kingdom Metazoa; phylum Chordata; order Ceratodontiformes; family Protopteridae; genus Protopterus; species Protopterus annectens. The sequence continues at coordinate 46,115,411 of NC_056728.1, forward strand.
CAAAACATGAACAAATGCAAATAAAACTCGGTAAGGAGTACTTTAGAAGACTTAAATTAATCCTGAAAACAGCACTGACATCTAGGAACAAGATCCAAGCTATAAATCAATTTGCTCTTCCTGTCCTAATGTATAGTTTTGGAGTGACTGACTGTCCCCAAAAAGTGTTGGACAGATTGGATATTAAAACAAGAAGGATGCTTCATGCTTACCAAATGATTTATAAAAATCAGTGTATACTAAGATTATATATTCCCCGTTCCGAAGGAGGGATGAGCCTCCTTAAACTTGATTACATGTACAGATCTGCAGTTGTAGGACTCTACACATTTACTGACCTCACAAGATCCAAATGTAGTGAAAGTTTTGAAACATGAAGAGAATAAATCTAAGATGACGTCTCTGCTTACTTTAGCAGAAGCATATCGACATCAAGCAGGAATGGAAATCAAACCAGAAGTGGATAAAAATCAGGCAGCAACTGAGTGTGCAAAAAAACAAAAGAAAGAATATAAGGTGAAGGACCAGATGAGAAGGCAAGAACTGTAGAAAAAATATAAATATAGCTGTAAGTATAGAAGACTTTTGGAAGAGCCTGATGTTAATCAAGAATGAATGCAGGAATGGTTAAGGAGAGGCAAATTCAAACCAAGAAATGAAAGGTTAATATTGGCAGCCCAAGATAGTGGGCTACACTCATGCTGGTTTACAAAGTCCATTAAACATGTGGGAGAAATAGACATATGTAGTTTTTGTAAAACCAAATTGGAAACAGTCACAAACCTTATTGCTGGTTGCGACACGCTAATGGCAGACGGACTGCATACTGAAAGGCATAATAAGGTGGCAAGACTGTTACACTGGAGATTGTGCAAACATGGTATCGAAGTGGCTGAAAAACACTGGAAACATGAGCCACAAAGAATCATAGAAAATGAAGTTTATATCACATGGGATCACCCAATACCAACAGTTCAAGCAATAGATGCTAGAAAACCAGATGTAGTGGTCCAAGAAAAGAAGACAAAAGTAGCATTGATCATTGAAATCAGCACACCCAGTGACTACATTGTCTTGCGTAGAGAGAGACACAAAGTCATAAAATACCTGGATTGCAGGCAGAAATAAGAGCCATGTGGAAGAAAGATACCCAGACAGTTCCAATAGTAGTAGGAGCAAAGGGTCTTATAAAAAAGAATTTACAATCGTATTTAGATATATCAATTCATGTAACACCATACAAATTGCAGAAGGAGTCATTACTGGGCACATTGCGGGTGCTGCAAAGAGTACTTTTGGCTGACATCAAAGAATGAAACAATACTAATTTCATGAACTTTAATCGTACTTTGACTTAGGAATGGGGTCCATTCTCATCATGGTATTAGAAACCCATAAGACCTGGAGAAATTAAAAATGGCAGAATCTGTTGCTAGGGGCCTACCTGTACTCTAAGGCTTCCTGTGCATCACAACATTGGGACTCCTCAATACATGTGATCCAAGATGCTCCTGTGTTTTGGAGCATCTTCCCTTCAGCCCCAAAGACAACCAAAATGAATCCAACTTGAGTAGAAGCTACCATCTTAAATTTGTCTACACCAGTAAACCTGCTCACTGGCCCAAACTCTTGCACCAAGTTTAATTATTCCTACGCTACATTTCTTCATCCTTTCCCTCACTGTGTGCCTTATGTCTTGCCTTGTGACTTTCTACTGTTTTTAGCTTCTTCACTGTTGTAGCGCTTTATGTTCTTCAAGCATTCTAGTTTCTTGTTAATTATATGTTATGGGGTCTCTGATTTGTAAATTACTTGTTAACGATGTATGTGACTTAATGTTTTCGGCTTGCTTGTAAGTAATCGATGCAACAGGTCAAGACTGAAAAAGGGTAACTTGTGCTTAACATTCCTATGTGGATACTAAACTAAGAAAACCGTATAAAATAAAATGAAATAAATGTAGCCATTGCAGGTCATTTTCATAGATCTGTCTCTGTTTTTACACATTAGTATTTGCAGAATTCTGTGCAGGAGAATTTAGCACAGATTTATTTTTTGAATTTTATGAATTACCTGTGTAAAGAACCTACCAGACCCAACCAACTGCCAAGCAATAATGCTACTCTTGACCTAATTATAACAAACTTAAACATGAAATGCGAGGAAGTCAGTCTGCTGCATAATAGTCTAAGTAATCACTGCCCAGTTCTTTGTACTTGGTCATTTAAAGCTGTAAAGAATCTATTTCATTACCTTCTCCTACTGGCCACACTCATAAACTAAAGAGCTACTAAATGAGAACCTACAAACCATTGAAATGCTTGCTATTTACAACTCCACAGATCCAAACATAACCTTTGCCTAATTCTTGGATTTTTTTTAAAAGAAAAAAACACCTTTATTGAATCATTACTTGCGATGTAGGCAAATTGTATTTATATAAAAGTAATCAAATCACATTAACAAATTCATGTTTACAAACATCATATATCATGTAATTTTCTATACTATATAGTCAATCCAACATTACATAAAATGTTCAATTCCTGCCTTCTGTTAAACCTCATTCCTCCTCCAAAGCATTTTTCTTCATGTATTGTTCTCACAATTTCCATTTTTTTATGTAATTCACTCCTACCCTTTTGTAAAGATTCCACTTCCTGTTCTTTTGTCACTGTTACAATTTTCACTACTTCAAGTATGGTTGGGTTAGACTTTGATGTCCATGTTCTAGCAACTGTGTTTTTTTGGCAGCCACCAGAATTAAATTTAACCAGGCCTTACTATGTCTAGACAATTCAGATCCTGTATTCCATCTCAGAAATAATTTCCTTAGTTGCACTCATTTGCTCGCCCTGAACTCCTGACAGTGTACTCTGTAGGGAATTTTTAAAGTCTGCCACCTGACTGCACTCTGAAAACAAATGTTCCCAGCTACCTCTTTCTTCCCCATTACACCTCCATTTGTCATCTACCTGAGAAAAATTATTTGGCGTCTTCTTGAGGTACAAAAAGAACCTATGCAAACACTTCCAAGAAAAATCCTAACTCTTATAGACTTTGTTGCACATTTGGGAGACATACATATGTCCTCCCATTGTTTCTTTGTGAATTGTTTGTCTGATCTCTCTTCCCAGTCTTTTCTGACCGCCTCTGATTGATTCCTCTAGTTACAATCCAATATTTTATATGCCTTACTAATTATCCCTTTTTTAACAGCAGCTTATGTTCTAGATTCAACTAAAAACTCAACAAGTGCAGGTCTTACATTTGAGATTCCCCTATCCCTTTCTCTTTGCCTACAATCTGATTGCAATCCTTGATAGGGAAGGCCATCTCTAGCCTGCAGTCCAAATGTCTTCTTGGCCTCTTCCCATTCTATTACCTTTCCCTCTTTAATTATTTGCTCCCAATACCTTGGTTCCTTTGCCAGCTTCCTCCAGTAAATTCCAACCCCCTCTAGCCTACTCTCTATACCCCTCATTGCAGTAATCCCTACTGGCAGACTCTTTTTTCTCCATTCCCATGTTGGCATAGTTCTTAGTATACTTTCTGCTACTTTAGGAATATAATAGTCTGTATCACTGTTGTTATTCTCCTTAAGGATCTGCATCAAAACTCTCGTTCCTTATTTCTTGAATTTCCTCCCTGCTTCATCATCATCCCTTTCTACTTTGAACTGTAGCTTTCTGCTTCTGTTATGTATAAATCCTTAACTGCACAGCTATAAAATATTCATTCAAATCATGTAATCCTAAGCCTCCTTGTTCTATTGGAAGGATAAACTTAATCCACTTGACTCTTGCCGTCTTATTTAATTAATATCCACAACTTCTCCTCTAGTTGATAAAAATATGCGTGACCTGTGCATAAAACTAAAGGGACTAAAAACATTTTACTGCTTGTATCCTGCTGTCCATATCCATAGGCAAGAGCTGCCAGTTTTCAGTTTTTAAATTATCTTTTGTTTAGTCTCTTAGCACATATCCTTAGCTGCGACAACAGTGACTTTTAAGCCATACTCCTAAATACTTCATTTTATCATGTCCCTGTAAATATGGGCATTGCCAAACCAATTCATGTGTGGATACATAGTTTACAGCTATAACTTTTGTTTTATCTTCATTAATTTTATATTCTGAAAAAATTGAAACTGCCTCAGAATATTCCATAGCACTGAAATGTCCTTTTTTTGTTCCATCAAGTACAAAATAGTATCACCTGCAAATAAAGCCAATTTTTCATGAATATCATACCAATTATAGCCTTCTTTGCCAATGGTTCTAAAGATAACACAAACAACAAAGGTGAAAGAGGACACCCCTGGTTGGTTCTTCTGTTCAGACTTAATTTATCAGAGATTAACCCTTCTACTTTGTTTTTTGCTTCTGATCCCTCATACTGTATATCCTCCTAATTAAGCTTATTGCATCAGGAAATGCAAATGCTTCCATTGTCTTACTCAAGAAATCCCAGCTTACTCTGTCAAATGCTTTCTTTGAGTCAAGCTCTACCAACAGCAGCAGTATTTTCTTACATTCTGCTTCCCTCTGGATAATCACTGTTCTATTAATGTTGTCAAATGTTTGCCTCCCCTCCACAAAACCACATTGCTCCATATCTATCAATTTTGGCAACATCTTTGCCATTCATTTAGCCATTATAGAAAAACACTTTATAATGATGGTTTAAAGTTGAAATGGGCCTATATAAAGCTGGATCTGATGGGTCTTGGCTGTCTTTAGGTATTACAGCCACCACATTTTTCATTTTAAAATACTATTTGTTTATTTGTTTATTGATTGACTGACATTTGATTAGCAGGAATGTCCAACTGGGTAGAAGCCCATTTTTCACAGAGGCCCGGGGAGAAAAGCTGCAAATTATTACAAAACATTTCAAGAACAATAACTTTGCAATCTTCAAAAATAAAACAAAAACATCTGCAGTTTAAATTATTATAATAAATTAGACATAATATAAAAAAACATTGGTTAAGAATTGATACAAGGTATAAGCCAATCATTTAATATTTAGTGAAATTTTAGACAGTTTGTAGAAAAATTAAAGGTAAGTTAGTCTAATACAAATAGGAATTACAATATGAAATGAGGGAAAACAGGGTTATGGTTTATTTAAAGAGAAAGTCAGGGAAGATAATTAGATAGCAGTAAGGAAGTAAGTGAAGAAGGGAGTGTAAGGAGGTATAAGGAATGAAAGGGTACTTGTTCATATTTAGGAATATAGCTGATCCTGGTTTTGAGCAAGAACAGAGCCATATATGAGCTAGGAAGTCTTTCAGCATGGTTTTGAAAGATGGGAGGGAGGGTTTAGACCTGATGCATACAGGTAAGGAGTTCCAGGCCCTAGCAACCTTGTACGAGTACAGACAATACCTTGCAGATTTGCTAGGTTTGTAGACAAATGGGAGTTTTTGGTCACTGGAATGCAATGATCGACTGGAAACATAGTTGTGTAGAATGTTTTCACTGTTGGACAGGTAGTTAGATGCTGAATAATTGTATGTGTTCAGAAGTTGTGTATCTGTTAGTTGATGTGGCAGTTCTAACCAATTTAGGCTATTCAGTGCTAAACAGCGGTGTTTTCTAAAAGGGGTATGTGCTGCAAATTTAGTAACTTTGTTATAGCATTTTTCAAGTTTTAATTTTTGTGAAGCCTGGAGGTTTATAAGAATGGGATCACCATTAATAAGCATGGGAAGGAAATAAGTAGTGGGAACGTTTTTGGCTCTGTAAAGCATCCCTATTTTTTGTGAGTTTTTCTTATGCAATTTTGTATATGCAGGTCAAATGTAAGATTATCATCCACTATCACCCCTAATAGTCTGGTATGAGAAGTGACTTCAATGGTTGTATTATCAAGAGAGAGGACTTTAAATTTTGTTATTTTGTTTTTTTGTGAGAGAGGATTTGGGGAAAAAGCACTAGCTTGGTCTTCTTTGGGTTGAGTATGAGTTGTGAGTTACAAAGCCATGTTTCTGTGGCTGTTAAAGCTTCCTGAATATTTTTTGGATGTGTGCCATGTTGTCAGATGTGCAAATGAGAGTGGAATCATCTGCATATTGTATCATAGTGGCCAGTTGTTTGGCACTATAGAGGGTGTTGGTGAAAATGTTAAAGTGGAGGAGACCAAGGATAGAGCCTTGTGTTGCACCACTGGTGACTGGGAAGTAAGGAGAGAGCATGGACTGCCATTTTACTGACTGATACCTATTGAACAGGTAGCTTTTGAACCACAGATGGTGGGTTGAGAGAGACCTAGTGAGGATATTTGAAGTAGAGATTTGCTGTGACAAACTGTACTGAAGGTTTGTTGCCAAGTCTAGAAATAAGGCAAATACTAGTTTGCCATTATCTCTAGCTTTATTGGCAGTATCTATATAAGCTAGAAAGGCAGTGCTATTACTATGGGAAGGATGGAAGCCATGTTGTGTAGGGGATAGGAGTTCTTCCTGCAGGAGATAGTCTAGAAATTGTGTTTTTAAAACATTTTTTCAAGTATTTTGGCAATGGGAGATAAGATTGCTATAGGTCTAAAGTTATTGTCTGTTGAATCTCCTTCTTTATGCAGAGGGCTCTGTCCTCTGCACAAAGGTGGGCCATCTACAGATCCTGGAAATTACAGACCCACAAGTCTCACTAGTCTTATATGCAAAGCCATGTAAATGATCAATAAGGATATAGTAAACCTCCAGACACTGGACCCAACCCAGTTTGGTTTCATCAAGGGCAGGTCATGTCAACTTAAACTGGTGGACTTTTTTGAGAGGGTCACCAAAGCAATGGATGAGGAAAAAAATGGTTCATACTGCCTACCTTGACCTGGCCAAGGCATTTGACACAATACCCCATTCAGGCTTTGCTGACAAACTCAAGAGGTTAGGTACAAACCTGTATGTCACCCGTTGGACAGCCAACTGGCTCACAGACAGGACTCAGGAAGTTAGAATTGGAGAGTCCACCTCTACAAAGATGCCAGTCACAACCGTAGTCCCCCATGGATCAGTTCTTGGAACTCTCCTTTGTGGCATTTGCTTCTCTGAAGTCAAGGCCAATGTCAATAATCTCTGGCTGAATAAATCTGCAGATAATTGCAAATTAGGAGCTGTCATTGAATCCCACACAGACACAAGTGTTCTCTAGGAAGGGCTGATACAGACAAACAACTGGTGTCAGAGCCATGAACTAAAACTAAATTCCAAGAAATGCATAATGGTATCTTTTGGAAAGTCATCCACCCCTGGTACCTATCATATTGACAACACACCCCTCAGAGCTGACTCAGTAGTCAAGGACTTAGAAACACACATAGACAGTAATTTAACCTTTGACCATCACATGTCTACAGTAGTGAGGAAATCATTCTATGTTGTGCAACTTATAAACAAAGGTATGGCATCTAGGTCCAGGGAAGTCATATTTCCACTGTATTCAGCATTTTCAGACCTATCATTGAGTGCAATGTCCCTTTTGGTATGTACATAACCAGGCATATCCAACAATTGGAATGTCCATATTGGTTTTTCACTAAAAGAATACAAGATGTAAGTAAAATGTCCTATACAGACCACCTCAAGGCCCTATCCCTGTATTCTGTCTCCTACAGGCTGCTGAGGGGAGAGCTATGCCTGGCATACAGGACAATGTCAGACCCCACTCTGATGTACCTCCTGCATATTTACAAAGCAAACAGCACCAGAATTACCTTTTCTAAAGACTTAAACTTTACCTGTGATATAAATAGTAGGACCTGCTGGACAGTCTGGTATGTATCCCAGAGACTACCCCGTCTATGGAACAGGCTCCCCATCCATGTGAAGCAGGGTTCTTCCCTAAACCAATTCAAGTGTAACTTAGACAATTGGATGGGAAACAGGAAATTCATCCTTAGCTTAGCACCTGTGTCTCTAATGGACATGGGCAACCTGTAAAGGGTTCATCTCCCAGGCCCGTGCTTGTAAATGTTTCATCTCCTAAGCTCCTGCTTATACTTATCAAGGGTACCAGAACTTGTCAGAGATTTGAGATGCATGGCTAAGCTTAAAAGGGCCCTTGTGGTCATTAGCCTAGTAAACATATATGAACCTGTGAGGGATAATGTGTGACTTTTTTCATAGAGAGGGAAAGTGGTATTTCTGGACTGACCTATTTATAAGGATTGAGACAGGATAGGCAATGCTATTGGCTGATATTTTTAGGTGCTCACTTGGAGGGTAATAAGCTGAAGAAGAGCATGGTTTAAGTTTAAGAGTAGTTTTATATAGGATATGGGCACAGGTTTGACGATGAAAGTGGATGTGGTGATATGTGGCTGTTGGGCAGTGTTGGGATTAGATATTGAGGAATCCTTAGTTAGAGCTGTTATACTATCCATAACATAGAAGCTGAACAGTATTGTAGTTTTGAGTGGTGAGTTATCAGGAAAGGGTTTGGGTTAAATTTTTGCCTGGGATCTAAGATATCTTTAATGGATGTCCACAATTTTTAGGGTTTTGCTTAGTATTATTCTGAAAGTTATTATAGTATAGTTTTTATCTTCATTTAATTATTTTTAGTATGATTGCAAAGCATTCTGAATTTTTCAAGATATTGAGGTGTTTTATGTTTTTGCCATTCTTTCCATGCTTTTTTCTGTCCTGAATTAGCATTCTACTCTTTTTGGATAGCCAAATTGTATTATTTGTTTTCAGTCTCTTCCTTCTGGGAGGTGCAAGGCTATTTAGGATATTTAGAAAAGTTGTACTGAATACAATTACAGCATTGTCTAAGGGGAGGATTTTTAGGAAGTTCCAGTTAATAGATGACAGTGTAGTAATGAGCATTTCTGGGTTATATTTGGAAAGCTTACATGTTATTTTATAAATATGGTGTTAAACTGGCTGTGTGAGATGTCTAGTTGTACAGACTGGGAGAAGATCACTGACAGAGTCTGACACTGTACCTGTAACAGAGTATTTGCTCTGGTCTGATACTAGGATCCAGTCTAATAGAGAATTTGATGTCTTGCTATAGTGTGTTCATAGGTTCATAGGTAGATACTAGGCTATCTGCCCTAGGGCATTTATAAGACTAGCCAGAGTGTATTTGGCTTCCGCCTCCCTATTAGATTAGCCTACTGTGCCTCTGTAAAGTAGGTCACAGAAGGTACCCTTTTAAGATTAGTTTACTGTGCCTCTGTCTAGCAGGGACACAGGAGAGATCCCAGGGGTGAATTTGCAATTTCCCATCCACGCGTCCTAATTTCATTTGAAGAGGGTCAGCGAGGGGCTATGTCTAACATGAATTGGGATTCTATTCCAGAGTGAGGGGAGCCTCTGGGAAATGAATCTGTCCCTCCAGCATGTCCTATTTATTTTTGTGCTGAGGTTTAGGTCCCTGGAGCGTGTAGCTCTAAGGGACTTGGATTTTTTGAGGTGGAGCATGTCCATTAATTCTGGGTTTGACATGGCTTTGTACATCAGGCATAGATTGCCTCTGAGTAGGCGGTAAGCAACTGAGTAGAGCTGGAGTTTCTTTAGTCGAGCTGCACACGACATCTGTTTGCAGCCCATGATCCTCTTGGTGAGGTACTGTGGGGTCTCTCCAGTTGCTGCAGGTGTCAGGTAAGGTACATCCCAAAAGGGGCATTGTATTCAATTATGGGCCTGATGAGTGATGAGTAGAGGGGCACAATGACCTCTCTTGATCTAGATGCGAACCCTTTCGTGATAAGGTGGGCTATATAGAAGGTCTTTCTAACCACTTTGGCAACGTGATTATCAAAGGAGAGATTACTATCTACGTTGGTCCCCAAATCTCTAATTACTTCTTCCATACTTAATGGATTACCACCTATGTGGTAATTTGTGGGCACCTTGTTTTTCCCAAAGGGAGTGACTATGCACTTTTAGCATTTAGCTTGAGGCTGTGGTTCTGGCACCAAGCATCCGTCTCTGTGAGACCCTTTTGGAGGATGCTTGTGTCAGCTGGAGATTCGATTATGGCCCCCAGTTTGCAGTCATCTGCGAACTTTGTCAGCCATAATCCCCGTGTTAGCCTGAACCTCAGAGAAGTATATACCGAACAAGAGAGGTCCCAGAACTGAGCCCTGTGGGACGCCACTTGTAACTGGTTTGGATTCGGACATGGCACCTGCGATTCTGACCATGTGGGTTCTATCTCTGAGCCAGTTTGCAACCCATCTTGTGATATAGGGGTTGATATTTAAGCTGGTAAGCTTATTTATGATGCCCGAGTGGGGTATTGTGTCGAAGGCTTTTGCGAGGTCCAGGTAGGCTGTGTGGACTACCTTGCCCTCATCTATGGCTTTGGTAACTGTTTCAAAGAAATCAACTAGGTTTAAGAAGCAAGATCTGCCCTTAACAAAGCTGAATTGGGTAGGGTCCAGTGTCTGGAGGCTCCCAATGTCTTTGTTTATGAGTTCCATGATAATACGCTCCATAGCTTTACAGACCAGACTAGTCAGGCTTATGGGGCGATAGTTTCTGGGTCCGTTGTGGCACCACCTTTGTGGAGTGGGACCACTGTAGCTGTACGCCATTCTTTGGGTACATATCCTGTAGTAAGGCTAAGTTTGAACAGTGACTTAATGTGAGGGTTCAGTTCTTCTTGGAGCTCATGTAAGACACAGCCTGGGACACCATCCAGTCCCATAGATGCTGTGTTTTTTGCTTTGGAGAGGGCAGCTTTCACCTGTGCATCTGTGATGTCAGGGAGGTTACATTCAGTTGGGATAGGTGTTTGCTCCTTTGGGGGGAAGGGGGGGAGAAGTTTGCACTGAATCTGTCTGCCAGGATGTTGGCTATGTCTGTAGGTTTGGTATATTTTGTACCATTATGCAACAATTCAGAGCATATCTGGGAGTTTCTGCCCATGTTTCTGACATAACTAAAGAAGGCCTTGTGATTATCTTTAGTGTCTAGGGCAATTTTTCTTTCGAAACTGGCCTTTGATGATTTTATGAGGGATCGAAGTTTCTTGCTAATACTGATCAGAGATGCCTTCCCTTTTTGGGATTTTGCTCTGTCATGTAGTAGCTTCCTCCTTCTGTTGTATAGCTTATTTATGGCTGGGGTCCACCAGACCGGTCTCCTGTTTTTGGAGGAGTGAGTCTTGGTTTTATTTGGGATAGCATGATCCATGCATTCCTGCAGGTGCTCATAGAATGCATTTGTAAAGGATTCTGTGGATTGGGCTGTATTATCCTCTGGCCCAGGGGCTTTGAAGGATTCCACCTCAGTCTTGAGAAGTGCAAAGTTGGCTTTGGAGAAATTCTTTACAGTGATTTCCTTGGCTGGGGTGGGGACGGATATGGATGTCCAGGGAAATTTGTTTATGGTCTGATCTTACCAATGAGGGGTTTACCTCTGGTGTGGAACATAGAGTCCCCATGTTGGTGATGACCAGGTCCAATATGTTGTTCCCTCTTGTGGGAGTGGTGACCAGTTGTTCCATTGCATTAGAGTTTATAAATTCAAGGAACCGTTGGGAGGGTGTTTGGGCTTGAGTAGTTTTCCCAGTCAATGTTTGGGTAGTTGAAGTCACCCAATAACATAGTGTTTGGAGAGACCTTCATATTCTCCAGTGTTCTCAGGAATGCCAAGTGGGGTTCCTGTAATAGGGAGGGTGTTCTGTAGCAGGCTACAAACTGAAAGGCAGTTTTGCCTGCTGTTAGTTGCACATGGATGGTTTCCGATGCTTCGTGCAGTGTCACTAACCTGGAGATGTAGGTATCTTTGATGAATATAGATACTCCCTCCTTTTGTGCTTCGGTCCGAGTTTTGGGGCCAAACGCATGGTATGAGTTATAACCTGGTAGTGCTGGGGTGCTCTCAGGAGCCTTGAACCAGGTTTCTGTTACTGCACAGACATCGATTTTCTCCATACTGAGGAGAGTCTCAAGTGCGTGCATCTTGAGGTTTAGACTTCTGGCATTGAGTAGCATTACCTTGAGGTTTTTTTATCTTTGGGTTGTCTATGGAGGTGGGTTTGTCCTTTGACCCTTGCCTAAAAAAGGCACTATGGGGTGGCAAGAGCCTTGGCCAGTATACAAAAGCCTAAGGGTGACAGGTGCAAGCCGTCCCTAGCGAAGCAACGTGGCTTGTCGAGCATGTCATCCCAGGCTGACAGACACTGGATCCCCTTTGAATGACACCAATACTTTAGCCAATTGTTGAAACTGATCATTTTGTCTTTATACTGTGGCATCATTCTTGGTGAGGGCAAGATGCTACTCAAGGTCAGGGACATACCAGCCTGGGCTACATGGTCAGAGAGCTCCTCTATGTCTCTTTTCATGTAGTCCAGGGAGGTATGTCTCAGGTCATTCACACCAGCATGGACAATGATGGAGTCATACTTGTACTTGCTTTGGAGTGACCTGAGTGCTTGCGTTGTGGAGGATCCTGGCACCCAACAGGCAGCTTACAGTGACCTTCTCCTTGTTCAGTCTGGTGAGTGGGACGTCAGTGTGCCGGACAATAGAGTCCCCTATAACAAGTGTATTTGGTGTGTTGTTTGGCCTTATGGGCTGTGACTGTGAGGCACACTGATTTTGTGAGATATGTGATTTGTGGGTATTGTTGAGGGGTGGCTGTTGCTTGGATATCTGCTTAGGAGGTCTTTGCTGTTTAGGCAGGTTTTTATTTAGAGCCTCAGTATGTTTTGTGTGTTTATGTGTTGGGTATGCAGATGCAATAGGTCTGTGTGAGACTGGATTTGTGGTGTGGGTGGTTACCTTTTCCTCCTGACTGACTGTGCCAGTCTTGGGTTGAGAGAGCTCTGCCTCCAGTTTGGCTGTGTAACTGCATCTCTCACATGTATTAGAGTTTGTTGGAAGGAGGAGAGGGTTGTCTGTGTACATAAGGCAATTGTAACATTGCCTCAAAATTCCCAGATTCACCAGCTGGACTGGAGAGTAACCTTGAAACTGACCCTTGGACATACCAGATTAGTATAGGGAACTGTTTTTTACTGATCAGATTAGGGAAGGGAACTGATTTTTCACTTGATCAGGAAGGACCAATCGGGAGTCTAATACTTATGAGAAGTCAAGGAGGGTGTAGTGCTTTAGTTAGTTAGTGTTTCCTTATAAGAGCTGAGCAAGTGCAGGGCTTTAGAAAGAGAATAGAGTGATTACTTTGAGAGTTTGAACAGTTCTAAGGGAAAAAGTGAAGAGCAGACTTTGTGGAGCCTGGAATAGTTTAAACCTGTTTAGGCAGTGCTGCCCGATGCTGCTCAGTGCGCAAAACCGTGCAAAAAGAGAGTTGTAGGGTTTTAAGAGAGAGAGATCAAGGAGTTTAGAATTGACCCAAAATGGCCAATAAAACTACAGCTTCTAGGTAGTAACCACTCCTCCAGGGACAGGCAGGCTGTTCAGTGTTAACCACTCCCACTGGTGAACACAGAGACTTCCCTTTAGCCCAAGCAAGCACTGGCCTTCTAGAAACTTCCAAACAGTTCAGAACAGCAAATCTGTAACTGAACTTTCTTAACTTTCAGAAAGTGGGAAAAAAGCAAGATTTTTTTTTTTTTTTTGTTGTAGTTTAAAGGTAGCAGAGATACACAAGCAGCAAAATAATCACAACAGTGCAATAAATGACCCCACACTTGAGTGCTAGGCCAAAATCAGGTAAAATGCAGTTTTTAGAGAAAAAAAATATTTTAAATTAAGTGCAACACAGGAAATGCAGTAAACAGGCTCTAGATGTGTTCCAAGTACTGTTACTGTTACAGATATAAACTTTAGCAAGCCGGAAAATGTCAAAAAGTAGGTGGCAAAGCAGTAAAACAACAAAAAATCAGAAGAAAATACTTAAAATCACAAAAGTGGCTCCTTTTCTTCTCTCAGTGTTTTCTCCTCTTGGTAGGTGCTTCAGCAACAACTAGCAAGCCTGAAAAGATGCCAAAACCACGAGGCAGCCTGGTTTTAAGAGAGAGAGATCAAGGAGTTTAGAATTGACCCAAAATGGCCAATAAAACTACAGCTTCTAGGTAGTAACCACTCCTCCAGGGACAGGCAGGCTGTTCAGTGTTAACCACTCCCACTGGTGAACACAGAGACTTCCCTTTAGTCCATGCAAGCACTGGCCTTCTAGAAACTTCCAAACAGTTCAGAACAGCAAATCTGTAACTGAACTTTCTTAACTTTCAGAAAGTGGGAAAAAGGCAAGATTTTTTGTGAGGCTATTAATTAGTTGTGTGAAACTGCATAAGTTCTTGCTAGATGTATGGGAGTTATAATTTACTATGTCCAACCAATTAACATTCACATCACCTGGTAATATTTTTTTTGTGTAGAAATGTTGTGGATATCCAATGTAGGATATCTTCCAGTATAGCTGTATTGTTGCAAGGAGGGATATAAAGGGCTGTCTCCTCTTACACTCAGTCACTATCTTCCTTTCTAGAGCACAGCCTGCAGTCACTACATCTGACCTCGATATTACAGGAGCTCTGCCACAAGGCCCTACACCTACAAGTTTACTGATAACTTTGTAATTTTTTTTAATGTAAACATATGTATCATGAAGAACCTTGTTGCTTATTAACTTTAATCAGTTAAATACATGCCTGCTCTGTGATTGAAAGTTTCTGTGAAATAGTCCATGCACTCAAATGACCTCTTACTAAGTTGGCCACTGTTCACATTTGCTTGATCAGTAGACTATACTTCATATGCCAGTTATTTACTCTCAGGAAATGACAGACAACCTGTTTTACTTGTATCTCTTTGTTAATTGATTTGTTCTGGCTATAAACTGATTGCTCTGAGTTATAAATTGACCTGAGGGTGAGAGGCCCACTAAGTTCAGCTTTGCTTCACTCCCCTACCCTACCCCCAATTCTCATCCGCCCCATCTTACTCTAATATTGTACTTCCTATATAAACATTTGAAAACTTACCTTATTTGAAAACTCTCCCCAAATGACCTTACTACTTCTATAAATACACTTCTGTTTCTTGTTTCCTACTTCCCTTTCTCTATTTAATTTTTAGCCCCATTCCCAACTATCTTTCCCCCTCCCATACTGCTTTGCACTATATCCATTTATAATCACAACTCTCAGTAATAATACCTATCTATTCCACATTGTATATTTTTCTTTTCCCAAACAAACTCTCATTTCTTCTTATTTTGACTATATTATTATACTCCAGCCTTTAATACCCCCTATTGCTTACATTCCAGAGAAGATACCAGGGCAATCTACCTCTCTTCTTTTATAGAAAATACTTCTGTACTTACCTTTTCCTCTTGCAGCTTTCAGAATCTACCATCACTGAATCTCCAATTGTCCTGCAATTTCTTGTTTCTTTCTTCATTGCTACTTCCCCACTAGCTGACATCTATAACATACATATCCATACTTCCTCTTTACACTCTCCACATATTGAACCAAACCTTTTTAATATTGACCCTCACCTTTACTCCAAATGTAGGCTGATTAATTGCATTTTAACTCAAAACAAAACAAAATAAAGTGCAAGAATCCTCTCCAAAAACAAGTATGCATAATCCCGAATATACTAAAATCCTTCCAGGAGGAGATACACACCCTAATCCTGGCTCTACCTATCACAATGAACTCAAAGTTAATTCTCTCCCACACATTTCTGCAACCCAACCACAGCCAATCCCCCAACTCTGGTAATCTAATGTTTGCTGCAATAAATGTTAGAAGCATAAGAAATAAAACTGCTAAACTACATGCCTGGATTACCTAACATAAGCCTGACGTTCTCACAGTAACTGAAACTTGGCTTAAACTCAAATAAACAACTTTGAAGTTATACCTCCTGGCTATATCATCATCCATTATGACCATATAAAGAGGAAGGGTGGTGCTATTGCTTTAACATTTTCCCTTACAGCAAACCAGCACCACTATTCAGTTCAGCAGAGCTTCTTATTGCTGTTAAACACCCTCCAGAATATTATCACTTTCTTCTCTCCTAGCTTCCAAACTTCCACTGAATCCCTTATATTCCTGCAGGCTTTCCTGAAGGTTGGTTATACATCACAATTTTTATCTCATGTCTTCTTAACTTTTAATTGCCAAGCCTCATCTACCTCTAACCTTAGCATATTTAAGTCTCCCATAAATATTTCCATTTGTGCTTTTTCTTGATTTCCCCATTTCCCTGCTTTATACAAATTTTCATAAAATTTCAGAATATCTGTAATACCAATACAGGATCTCTTGTTATTTTTCTTGCTATAGTTATAGACTCCTTAAGTTTGGAAGCAACCCTTTCTACTTTCTCTTGCCTAAGTCATGGTGCCAAAAGTTTTTGCTCTATGGAGTTATCAAAAAATAATTGCTTAACAGCAGTCTTTCTAAACTCATGCATATTATTCAGGTACTCGTTTATTTTCTCTTTAGGGTTCTACAATTGTGCCTCTTCTTTTTCTGTATAATTCCCCTTATTCTGTAATACTTTAACCTTTGTCAGCCCCTCTAAATAATTCTCGTTACTTCTTAACCATATCTCTTTTTTATTTATTTCTACCATATTTTTAAACTCCACTTTCATTTTATATCACTAACTAGTTATAATGTCTGGGATACTTTCTATCTTTCCTAATAACACCTGAATAATTTCCACTATCCTTTCTTTGAATTCCTCTATTTTTAACAGTCAGGTGAGTAAGTGCCTGTGTCTCATCTTTACTTCATTACTCTGCAGTTTTATGTTAGTAATTATTGGTGCATGATCTGAAATAGTTATTGGATGTGTATTAAAGTTTTCAATTATATGCACATGTTCCCATGAGAAATAATTTCTGTCTAGTCTAGCCCAGTTATAGTATGTAAATTCTCTCTGCATTTCTACTACTGAATTCACATCTTCCGTACCAAATATTTTCATACATTTCTCCATAAATTTGCCATATTTTGCTATATTTTCCATTCTAGAATCATCCTCATTATTGCAAATCAAATTCCAGTCCTCAAGTATAAGTAATATTTAGTGCTGAAAGCTGATTATTTCTCACAATTTTTTAAGATCCATAAAAGTTTTACATGGAATATAAATACATGCCAGCATACTCCTCATCCCTTGCCAGTAGCCCCTTTCTACCACAAATCTCCCTTTGTCATATTTTCCCCTTCCTCTAGCAATTAAAAAAAAATATTCCTCTTTTCCCTTGTCCCTGATATTCTGCTAAATATCCATCCTGAAATAATTTCTTTATCAAATCAACATACTCAGTTCTTTTCAAATATGTATTCTGTGGCACTGCTATTTGCACTCTGCATTTCTTTCCTTTTTGTCTGTATCTCTTAGACCATTCACATTCTAAGATAATAAGGAAAGTTTCACCATTATGATAAGTCATTATTCTTACCTATTATACATGACAGTTTTTAAATGTCTATTTCCAGATTTTGTGATACATGCACCCACTGTTTGGCAGGTTAATCCTTTACACAGTTTTTTTTCTTATCAGCAACCTATGTTAAAGTTTATAAGACTTTTTGTTTTAATGAAATAATCAAACAAAAAAACAAACACACACCAGAACACCCCCAGAACCTGATAACTTAACACAAACACACAAAACTATATAGATATTCAATAATGAAATGTAACCCTTCTAACAGGAACAATTATCCAGATAGACAGCTGCAAGCACCAGCCTTAATTAACCTAAAGATGAGGTTATTTATGCTAAGACTCATGTTACTGCTGCTTCTACTTACTCAAATTGCTATCTGTTCTTTTTTATCTTTATTCCCATCCCAGATGTGAAAAACAATTTGCATGCTTTCAGAAAACATTAATTTTTAGCCTTGAAGAGACCAGTGCTTTGGTTTATTTCTATTACCCTAAAATCAGTGTGTCTCCATGTAAACATAAGAGAAAAAAGAATATAGTCCGCAGTTGTCGGCTTCTAAGGACAAACTGAAATATTTTTTGCTAAAGGAAACCTTTTCATTATATTCAGTGTTCTCTTTTTTACTTGTTTCCCCTTAAAATTTCTTATTAGATTAAGTCAATGCTCTTAATCCAGACATTCACTTATGCAAAAGTAAGACAAAACATATCAGTTCTACATATATTATGATCTTTATACTTCTGCACCCCATCTCCACCTCAATAATCCAATATTACCACCTATTAACTTAAGCATGCATTGATTTTGCCTTTTTTTCTCCTTTTGCATTGTGATGCCTACATTTCTTAATATTAAAAAAAAGAAAGGAAAAAAAACATGTTTACTTTAGTATCTTTATCACACACAACTAAAACTACTTTACTAGTAAACATGGAATTTTTATCAAGAAAAGTATCAAAGAAAAACTGTTAAGAACAAAAATTGTTTTATTTACAGTTACCTTTTTCCTTTCTCTTTCCCTCCCCTCAGTATCCTTCCAAACTTTAATGACATGAAGAGAGCAAATGCTTTTCAGTTCCCCACAAGTTTAACAAAGTCAACAATAGTCCATCCACTGTTTTTACTTTTCTTTTACAGCTGTATTTCACAAATGCAATTGATGCTTTGCAGTCTCAGATTTATTGACTAATTTCCATATTGCTGATATTCTTCCTGCTCATCTCCATCCCCAACTCCAGACTACAGTTCAATTGATTTATTATTTATTTAACATTTGTTTACTGGGAAAGTCCGACTGGACAAAGGTCCTTTTTCAGTAGAGGCCCGGGGAGAAAAGCTCCATGAGTAACAGTAAATTTTCATGCACACATTACAATGATCAAAAAGTATAAAGTAAACATAATGTAGCATACATAAGAACATACAACTTTGTTAAATCTTGACAACAAAACCTAGGCTTTGAACATAGCTAGTACTATTTGTAGGTATGACTTATGTCAAGATATAAGGTTAAGAGAGGTTGGTAGGAACAAAGGCTTAAACACCGGGAGATAATTGGATATGTTTTGGGCATACTGTGATGCATCAGAGCACTCATGAGGGGTTAGTACAGGAACATAGCCACTTATTTTTTAGATGAGCTTTAAGTGATAGCTTAAAGTGGTTAGTGGATGAGCTTGACAGAATGGAGTTAGGAACGGAGTTCCATATATGAGATATATAGTTGGAAAATAAAGATTCTCATGCAGTTTTGTTGGCCTCAAAGATGGTGAGTAAGTTCTTGTTGTTAGAGTGAAGTGGTCTGCTGGAACTGTAAGGAAGGATGAGATTTTGTAGTGCAGGGGTTCTAGTTGGTTGTGTTACAATTTTGTGAGTTAGACAGAGTTGGTTGTAAAGAATAATGTTGGGAAGCTCAAGCCAGTCTAGTATCCTTAAAGCTGTACAATGATATGTTCTATATGGGCAGTCAGATGCAAACTTAGCAATTTTATTATAACATGCTTCTAGCTTAGAGAAGTCAGTTTTCCTTAGATTAGTTAAAATTGGAGAGGCATATAGTACAGTGGAGAACAGATGGGTTTGTACTAATGTAATTCTGGCCATTGTGGTCAGGAACCTTTTGTGCCTATATAGACTTCCATGTTTCTTCTGGACTTTTTTATAGTTAGGGAGACATGCAAGTCAAATTTTAGGGTATTATCTATTTCCACCCCAAGAAGCTTTGTATGGGTTTTCAGGGAGATCACAGTCCTTGGCTATTATGTTAAATATTGGGCATGAGATAGATGTCTTGTTAGGTTGGAAGAGTAATAATTTTGTTTTGTTTGGGTTCAGGATTAGATGGGCATTGGCTAACCATGTTTCAACAGAAGTGAAAGATTCCAGTGTTTGAGAATGAATAGTTGTTAGAGAAGTGGTAGCACAGATAAGGGTTGAATCATCTGCATACTGTATTATAGAACCATGTGGAGTAGCTGTGTGCAGATTATTAGTAAAGAGGGAGAAAAGGAGAGGGCCAAAGATAGATGCTTGGGGGACACCAGTGGATAAAGGAAGGCATGGCGATAGGTTACCCTACCATAGAACAGATTGTTGATGGCCAGATAAATAGTTATGAAACCATGCTGCGGCAGATGGTGAGAAGGATAGTTCACTTAGTACATCAATTAGTTTGGAATGGGAGACCATAGCAAAAGCTTTTGATAAGTCTAGAAAGATGGCAGATACAAAGTTGTTGCTGTGATGGTTTATGATATTAGTGAAGGATAAGAGAGCTGTAGTGGTACTATGTGATGGGTGAAACCCATACTTAGTGTTTGTGAGAAGGTTGTTTGTTAGTAAGAATTTCATGACCTGGAGATGAATACACCTTTTGAGTAGCTTAGAAAGAGGTGAAAGAATAGCAATTGGCTGATAGTTTGTCAGTTCTGTGGAAGGTCCCCCTTTATGAAGTGGGATTACATGGGAAATTTTCCACAGTTGACGGACCTTGTTTTCGAGAATGGATCTATTTATAAGGACTGATACTGGGAAGGCTATAGATTCAGCTGCAATTTTGAGGTATTCACTGGGTACGTTATCTATGGCAAGTGTAGTAGGTTTTAGTTTCTGTAGTAGTTTTTTTATAGTGGCTGTAGGAACTGGGGAGAAAGAGGATGAGGCATTGCTAGTTGTAGACTTGGCTGGTTTGGTATCAGGAGTAGGAGTTTGCTGTTTGGAAAGGGCAATTATAGAGCCAGTAAAATGTTTGTTAAAAATGGTAGCTATGCTATCAGAATTGTTGTGGATGTTTGGTGTTGGTGTAGTAGATTTTCCTGGGTGAAGGATTGGGTTTATAGCTGGCCAGAATTTTTGAGGGGGAGGGGTTTGATGTGTGTTTTGAATGTTATGATAGAAATGTATTTTATTTTGTTTTATTTGTTTTTTTGCCTTATTTCTAAATTCTTGATTCTGTTGTTTAGAAACTACTGTGTTAGTCTTATGCCATAGTTCCCAGGCTTTCTCTCTAGTTTTCAGAAATGACCTAGTGTCTCTGCTTAGCCAGGGGGCATAGTTTGATTTTACTCTGATAGTTCTAACAGCAGCATGTGCATTTAATATATCTAAGAGAGATTTATTAAAGTGGTTCACTGCATCATCTAGGTCAAGGTATTTGAGTGGAGTCCAGTTGCACCTTTGCAGGTCAGCTAGGAAGATGTCAAGATTAAAGTTATGTTTTTCCTGAGTTGATTCCAAGGTACTCCTGATTCTTCTAGTCAACTTATGTGCTTTTCTCAGACTCTCAAGCCTTTTTCTTTGGAACAATAAAAACTGTTTCACTGGCAGAGTCTCTCCATGTGCTTTGTTATCAGATGAATAAGAAGCAGAGTCCCCTTTTGCATGATAGCTCACTTTTTGTTGGACAATTTTTTGTATTTTCTCCTTAGCATGTTTTGCATCAAAAAAGGACTTACATCCTCAAGGGCAAAAATTCTGAAGAAAGCTGGATACAGCACCTTGAATTTCACACCTGCCCTCAACATTCCCTGATTACTGGAATACATTTTCTTTTCTGCCTGATGTACAATGAATAATCATTTTCTACAAATATTCTACCAAACTCTTAAGATTTTTCACTTTTGCTACAGTTTTGTCAGGATCAACTCTTTCTGCTGGTAAGTTTGCATCTTTACTAATACAGGTTGTGGCTGCTTTCTCATGGTCAGGTTTGCACAATACATACAGTGTGCCCTTTCAATTAACAGTTCCTGCTGTGGAATACAAGTCCAGTTGCTTGTTTTTTGCCTTCATAAAATTAGTACAGTCTGTTCCTTCTAGTTTCTCTGGTACAGCAGAAAATGTCAGATTTTCCCTATGTGCTTTGTCATCTAATTCTACCATTTTGTGAAACATCTCTTATTGAGCAGTTTCATACTCAGCCAGCCTTTTCTTCATTTCAGCCTCAGATTTATTTGTTTTATCAGCTCATTTGAATATCTATTTAAACGTCTTCCATTTTTCCAACCTTTTGTTATTTGAGTTGATATACTCCTTTGGCGTTTCATTTATTTTAATCAACTCTGAGCACATTTGACTTATTTTTCCTTTATATTTATGGAAGCCAGATCTTGCACCAAAGCTGGAGATTAAATTGCTTTTTTTCTGAAGAGCTGCAGGATTCTTCCCAGTCAGTGTCTTCTCTTCAGTTTTTTTAGTTGATTTTCTTTCAGGCTCTCTTGATTTCTTCTTTGCTGTCATCCAAGCAGAGTACTTACCAAACAATAACTGAATTTACTAAAAGTGACAGAGTTCCTGGACCCTGCCTTTTAGTTTCTTTTTTCACATTGGCAGATCTGATGTTAATTGTTGTGTAGCCATCTTGGAAAGTCCAATTTCTGGAAATTTTGATCCAAATTCAAGACTCCATCTTCCCATCTATAAAAAGGTCATTAAGGGGCATAACACCCCTAGCTTTCACAGCAACTAAAACAACCATTTAAATCCAGAGATTCAGTTTGGAATGAATGGAAACATCAAATCTCAAATAATCAACTAGAAAACAGGTACAACCTCCTCAAGAAAAGGGACAGAATTGCTACCAATGCAGTAAAGGCTTCATTTCTTAGAAAAAGAGCTAAAAACTTGAATAGACAGCTTCAGTGACTCTACACAATCAGACAAAAATACAACAGGAAGCCATAAATTAGTAAAAGAAACTACTGAAATTACCAAATACACACTATTAATGACCTACCAAAGGCTATGTCCATGTTCAGACCCCCACCGCCACCACCAACTGACACTACAACAAAGACTCTTAAATTCAGTTAGTAGCTTATAGTCTGACATTTTACTTTGGGCAACTCACTATTAAGTCAAAACAGCTCTTTTTAACATGAATGAAAAAGCCAACTCTAAGCTTTCAAAACTAAACCCCCTTTAATGAAAATAGTACCTCTCTTCATAGCAACACCTTTCACTCATATATTCAACCTCTCCTTAAAGTGATTTAGTCATAAAAAATTCCTTTGCATTACATCAAGTAGTGTGCAAAGATCCAATCAGTATTTTCTCAGCTCTGGAAAGGTTTCTGGCAGCTGATTTTCCTGGTCAAAAAGCTTTTTTTATCAGAGTTTTCCGTACAATCATGCCACTGAGCTTAAAGATAAACTTTAACCTCAGTGTCATCCTGGTAATGAAAGCATGAAGTGCATCCATATATTTTCCTGGTCGAAAAGCTTTTTATATCAGAGTTTTCCCTACAATCATGCCACTGAGCTTAAAGATAAATGTTAACCTCAGTGGCATCCTGGTAATGAAAGCATGAAGTGCATCCATAGACTTTAATGGGCACACTACCACACATGCACAGAGGCACACCCATTAAGGTCTATGGACAGAGTACTTGCTTTGTCTACAGTGATGTCAGGATGGACCACGCTAGATTTATTTTGGCTGTGGTTTAATAAAAACTTTATGAAGCTTTTCATTAAAAAAATGGCCCAAATACTAATGTGAACAATGCAAATACATCACGACACTTAACTCACTAAATGCCACAATGCACCTATGATCGTGACCAAATCACTTTAACCAATTCTATTTTTACTGCAACCTTTAAACGCTCACACACCATTCCCCTCTTCCCAGAAAAGCAAATCCTATGGAATACAAAGATTGCTAACCTATAGGAAGCCTGTGCCCTATAACAAAAATCTTTGAAAAAACCTATATACAAACACCTCTTGGGTCACATAAACAAATGTGAATTTCTTTGTCATAAACACCATGGTTTTAGAAATTCTTCCAGTACCATGACAGCATTATACACAGCCATTGCCAGTGTTTATAACAATATGAATGCTTATGAATCAAAATTCACAGATGAGTGTTCATTCCTATGGCAAGGGCATGCAAAACAGTACATCTTAACACTTCCTGTGTAAGCATAAATTATGTTTTGGCCCAAATACAATATATTGGGTTTCAAGTTTACCTTCAAAACAGAATATTTCACTACACCTAGGAACCTGGCTTTCCACTAATGGCACTATTTACATAGGGGTCCTACAGGGATCTGTTCTTGGACCACTATTGTTTTGTCTATATATCAATAATATATCTGATGACCCAACCTTGTCCTTTTCACAGTTGAAATCTTACTCATTTTCTAGGCTAGGTCTAGCTGTTTGGAACCAGCTACCTAAAGAAGTGAAATAGCAAGAGACACATCAATTATTTATAAACAAACTAAGAGAACAACAGTTTAAGAACAACAAATGCTCTTGTTTCTATGACAGTGGTTAGTCATTCCATTTCATACTATAGTCACATCTTTTTTGTTAAGGCATACATTTAACAAGTGGCCATGGCTTGAATGCTTACTTTTATTGTACATACTGTAAATTATATCTTTTGTATTTATAATTGTAAATAACACAGATATGTATTTGTCTCTACTTTGTTGCTGCACTGTGTGCAACTCTGTATATTCTTTAGTCTATATATAATTTTCTGTTCGTGTGTTGTACCATGGTGCTCAGATCATGGCTGAAAATGGTCTCTTGACCAATACACTTACCTGGTTATCAAACTGAAATAAATAAAATAAATAAATATTTGTTTTCCCATTGCAACAGTCATCTAGTGTTCCATGTTATCAAACAGGCATGATGTAAACCCTGCAAAATCTGGGCACATGACAGCTGGCAGACTCAGGTCTTACTGTACTGTATACAACTAACTACAAACAAAACAGTGCAAAAAGCTGTTTTACAAAGAATTACCCTCCCAGATGGTGACAAAAAGAAACTTAGAAAGAATAATCAATAGCTTTTATCTGGTTTGCTTTTCACAAGTTCAAAAGGTGCAGAAAATAGTTGTGACAAAAGCTGTTTGTAATGTGGTCATTGTTTTCTAAATACTATATTATGTTTCTGCAAGTCTTGAAATTCAAATGGTAGAACAGTTTCTCTCTGCTGCACACCTTAACTCTTTTATTGTTACTAACAAAGGCAGGAAGGAAAAATAGAAACTCTAGGAGAGACTATGGGGCCTAGCACAGGTTCAAGGTTAAAGAAAGACTAAATTAGCCTAAAGCAATGCATATTGAATTAAGTTAACTTGCTGAATACTGTTTATTTTTCCTTCATTGAGCTTGTCACCCTTTGAAAGACATATCTGTCCACACACATATCTAAAACTGTTTCCCAACTCTCCAACCCCCCGCCCCCAGCAAGATCAGGTCAGATAAGATCAGAGAAAATATCTCATCCCCACTTACTGTACCCATAGATGCAATTGCAATAAAAAAACATTATTTGTCTTGCTGTACTCAATGGTCCTTCAGGACTGTGGCACTGGCAAACCTCACCTTTCTATTTATTCCATATAATTCTACTTCAAGTTAAGGTGACTGAAATAAGCACATGAGAAAAGTATCTTTCTCTCTGTACACATCTAAGATCTAGAGCACCTTTAGTGTCATTTTGAAACTGTTTTAACCTTGATGTGACCTCTAAATGAGTGTGTGTCTTTGCATGAAGATTTTGGGATGCACTGGGTTTAGCACCCAGCTATGTAGGTGCAGCTATAGCTCCATTTCACACTGAACTTTCATTCGTTTGTGTGAACAAAATATTAATTTATAAAGCAATGCGTGTATGTATATATATATATATATATATATATATATATATATATATATATATATATATATATATATATACACACACACACACACACACACACACACACACACACACACACACACAGCAGGTACTTTGTTTAATGTCAGTGTTTTGTTGGTCTGAAGAAGCTTACTAGCGAAAGCCCTTACCATTTTAATCTATATTATAAAATAAATATTTTATGCACTTTTATGTGTGGTTGGTCGACTGTCTTATACATTGTTGGCTTTTGTGGACTCTATACATATATATATATATATATATATATATATATATATATATATATATGTGTATTTTATATATATATATATATATATATATATATATATATATATATATATATATATATATATACACACATTATATATATATACTACTACTACTTCAGTACACAGAAATTACACTTAATCGAAACTTACTTTACAGAGACAACATCACCGAAGTTTGAAAAAACTGAAGCTTCACATTACTGCATTTTTTACAGAGAATGGAGGCACTTGGCCAACATTCAATGTAAAACCACACCACAGTATGTCAAACCCAGCCAGGTGGGAGGCTGGCCCCCCCACACCCCCCCAACTAAATATACGAACTCCAGGATCGCACTACAGTGGAAAAGGGCGCATTTCCCATGTTGGCCAAGTGCCTCCATTCCCTGTAAAAAAATGCAAATGTTTATTCAAACTTATATGATGTCGCCTCAGTAAAGCAAGTTTCAATTAAGTGAAATCTATGTTTTGCAAGGGGGCAAGCCCCCATGCACCTCCTCACCCCTGCATACTATATATAAACACACACACACATATATTTTGAGTTTTTGAAAACTCGAGCTTCTGATAGGGACCCATATATATATTTTTTTTCGTGTGTGTGTGTATATACATACATATATATATATATATATATATATATATATATATATATATATATATATATATACACACACACACACACACACACATAACAACATAACATCAAATTACTTAAACATCAAATGAGTAAAACATCAAAAAAGGAAAACAAGTTTCTTTCCCAATTTTTACCCTAAACTGTGCCCATAACACTAGCCTCCAATGTGGCTGAATAGTGGCGTCGCCTCCCCCTGCATCACCTCAATAATGCATGCTAAACATAACCCTGCCACCACCCCAACTGCAATCCTACACTATACCTTAAAAAAACCTTCCCATAACATTGCCGCTACATAAGATATGCACACATACTCACACCAATTTATGCTACAAATATAAGATCTAACCCCCTACCTAACCCTAAAACTCACACACTCTCATGCAAACACACAACACCTATAGCCATACCTAACCCTTATGCTTACAACCCACCCACATACAGATGTATAAACGCTAATCCCCTCCCAATCTCCACTCATCACTTTTGAAGCAACTGCACTTCAAGATATCAAACAATCGACTATGTGAACATTCGACAATCTCGACCATCCCTAGCATTTGTCAAACAAAGCAACATTCAACAAAATGAACGGTAACCATATAGACATACACCACCAAGATAATTTTCCATTTTAGGCTTGTGGTTTAGTTATTGTGAGACTTGCTGTTTGCTGTCAAGGTCATCATAGTGTCAGTGCATACTTCTATGAAAATGCTTTCTTCCCTGTAAAAAAATGCAGAAGTTTAGATGATCATCTATTATAGCATCATAGGAGATTACTAGTCTAATGGCCCTGGGGCCCTTGCAAGCCTAGTCAAGAGTTTATCCCCAAAAAAGAAACCTCAGTCAGCACCTGTTGCCTCCATCAGTGAGGGACACAGGTGGATCCCTTGGGACAAATTTGTGGTTTCCCATCCACTCATCAAGGTTGCGCTTAAAGAGGGTCAGCGACATACTTTGTTTGACATGTATGGGGAATCTAGTCTAGAGATGGGGCAGCCTCTAGGAGACAAACCTGTCTCTCCAGCAGGTTTTGTTAATGTCACATATTAGATTTAAGCCTTTCAATCAGGTAAAGCGTAAAGAGTTACACGTACGGATATGGAGCATCTCTAGTAGAGCAGGGTCTGAGATTGCCTTGTAGGTAAGACACAGATCACCTCTGAGCAATCTGTACAATACCGAGTAGAGTGGTAGTTATTTCAGCCTGTCCACATAGGACAGGTGTTGGAAGCCATGGATTCTCTTTGTGAGGTATTTCTGTGGCCTTTCGAGTTGGTGCAAATGTTTGGAGAGGTACATACCAAACGGGGCGTTGTACCCAATTATTGGCCTAATGAAGGAGGAGTACAGAGAGGTAATAACGTCATTTTTTCTGGATGCAATCCCGTTTCTTATGAGATGAACTAAGTAAAAGGCTTTTCTGATCACTGCCACTAAAGGATGGTCAAATGTGAGGTTGTTGTCAACCTGTGTACCCAGGTCTCTCACCACAGGTTGTATTCTTAGGAGGTTGCTGTTAATGTGGTAATCAGTAGGGGCCATGTTTTTGCTGACTGGTATGATAATATATTTGTTTTACATTTAACTTAAGGCCATGACTTTGGCACCAGTCATTTGTTGCTGTGAGACCCTCTTGAAGTATGCTAACATCATTTGGGGAGTCAATGACAGCACGCAATGTACAGTTGTCTGCAAACTTGGTCAGCCACAGGCCTTTTGTCTTTACCTGGACCTCTGAGAAGTAGATGCCAAACAATAGGGGTCCCAGGACTGATCCCTGGGGGACACCACTAATGGAAGGTCTGCTGTCAGAGGTGGTGGCAACTATTTTGACTTTGTGGGTCCTATTGGTGAGCCAGCTGGCCACCCACCTGATGAGAGCGGGATTTACACCAAGTTGTGTTAGCTTTTCAATGATGCCCAAGTGGGGGATTGTGTCAAAGGCTTTCGCCAAGTCAAGGTAAGTTGTATGTACTGACTTTCCCTTATCCAGGGCCTTGGTGAACGTGTCAAAAAAGTCAACCAGATTTAACGGACAAGATCTGCACTTGACGAATCCAAACTGGGTGGGGTCAAGTGCTTGGAGATTGCCTATGCCCTTATTTATGAGGTCCATAATAAAACGCTCCATGGCCTTACAGATCAGACTTGTCAAGCTAATGGGGCGATAGTTTCCAGGGTCAGTAGTGGCACCATCTTTGTGCAATGGGATGACAGTGGCAGTTCTCCACTTTGCTATAATGAAGCCTGTACTTAGGCTATGGTTGAATAGGGTGCTCATGCTTTGCTATTTGCTATTGCTTTCATTATACTTTTTGTTACTGTTATAAATACTTCTGTCAAATTTCTTTTTTATTTTTTTTTCTCAAATTCCTTTTTATTCATTATTTTTCAAATCTGTGATGATCTTTCATTAGTAACCCCCTGCTAAGAATGTAATGAACAGTTCTTGAAACATCATGAAAACATCTTTTTCCCCTCTACTTTGCTGCTTTGGCTAATATGATGCAAAGCTAGAGTTCTAGCAGTGGCAAATGCTGTGTGTCACAGTGTCAGTCAGAAAGTGGACTAGTAAAGTGAATAGCTTAAGGGACGAAATCTAACTGAGAGCTCTGGAGACATCCGTGAAGCTAACATCAGAGTGAATTTGATAGGTTCATAGGTAGGTACTAGGCTATCGGCCCACGGGCCTAAGTAAGCCTAGCCAACAAGGTTTTCTGGCATACGGCACCCAAGAAAATTAATTTCCTGTGCCCCTGTCGAGCAGAGCCACAGAAGTGATGCCCGGGGTGTGTTTCCTATTTCCCATCCACTCATCAAGATTTTTCTTGAAGAGTGCAAATGAGTCAAACCTACTCTTGATGCACATATTCTTCTTCTGATGATAAATAAACAAAGGACAGTTACAGATGAGAACCAGTCCTAGCACTATTTGTCAGTCATCTTTATATTCAGTAACTCACACAATTTTATCTGTGTATGCATTCCATACAGGGAGAGTACCACTTTAAGACCAGAACTCAAAAGGCTAATATGCATAAGGGGTGTCACATGATTTTTCTGTCTTCAGCAGTTGTTGCCCTGATAATAAACAGTACAGATGTATCACTTTTTGCTCTTGTATGTCTTTTCTACAATACCTGTGAAGTAGATCTAGGTAGAAGAAAGAATACGTGCATCAAGAGTAGGTTTGACTTGCATGTTGAATTTGATGTTTTTCAGCCAATAAAGCAGAGATAAAAAGGTATTTCAAAGGTACATGCAGACTATCCACATTATCCTCAATGGTTAAGCTAATGAGAAGAAATAACACAACTGATAAAAAGCTTACTACTAGGGCACCAAGTGAAATTTAAAGTATAGAATCAGAACACTTAACAAAACAAGTAAAGAAATAACTATGCAAAAGGAAAAAACTGACAAATGATTAAAAGTACTGAAAATGTCATCAAACAAGTAATAGATAAGCAAAACAATAAAACAAGCAATAAGTGCAGTAAAGAAGCAACAAACCAAAAAATAAGCCACAACACAAAGAGAAATTAACAAAAACAATTATCTGGCAGCTACAGGAAAACATTTAGATACAAAAATGAGAAACAATGTGGTAGAATGTTGGAATTTTGAGTTGTGACCTGGAGGTATAGGTGCACCTAGGAAGTGACTGGAAATTATGGTGGTAAAGGATTGGTATCTACAAAATGAGCCTATACTGTACTGAGAAAAAAATAAGGACTGGGGACAGGACTGTGACCTGTCAAGAAGTTATAGACTTCTAGAGAGTCCTCCCACCCCACATAAATGGTTAAGATATAGACGATTATTTACTATATGGAAAAGATATGAAAGAGAAATGAGGAACCAGAAAAAAGAGTGTTAGTGCAAACACAAGTGGAAGCCAGGACAGAGGGAGAGAGAAGCTAGTAGGTGGAATATGTTATGTACTTAGAGATACTAAAAAGGGGAAAGGCAATAATAAATTGACTGCAAAATGGCAGAATACTCTGGGAGAAATAATCTTAGCAGAAAGGTAGAAAGAAATATGCGCCATCCCAGCCAAGATAACCAAGGCAAGAAAATTTGAATTATTTGCCTGGAAATGCTTGAACAAATATTTTTATACCCAAGAAAAATCACATAGAATGTTCCCAGAAGAAGACAGGACATGTTTGGGCCCAGAAGAAGGCACTTGGAAACATATCTTCTGGGACTGCAGGAAACTAAATTACACACAGATGTAATGAACATAAGACAAATTCTTGGGGAAGACTGGAGAGAGAGAGAGGGCACATCTAGCAAAAAGTGGTTAGAGTATCAGAAGACATTTAGGAGCCCTGGTGTGGTTATTATCAAAAAAGGCAACAACCAAAAAATGAACATTGCAAGGCAAGCCCAGTATGGAATATGCCCTTACAATCATGAAGACACATAAACAGAGTGAATTAGCAAGTCTTAAAGAAAATATCAGTATGCATCATAGAAGTAAATAGCAGAATTGGGAAGAACTAGTCCAAGAATAAGACATAAGCAGGGAACTAGATTAACAAGAGGTAGTTAGTGATAGTGACAGAAAACAGCACATTGAGGGGGCTGTTCTGCCTAAAAGAAGAATAAGTAGATACTTAGGGGTAATGCTCCTCACCCTAGAGCTAGACATGTATACCTCAGTATATGCAATAACCTGTAGCCTGGATGTCTTAACAAAATGAGACTGCAGGTGTGAGAGAGCTCATCTATTAGTAGAGGAACAAGTCGTGAAACATCAGATTGTTGTTGGAACTTTTATATACCATGCCTTATACAAATTAGTGTAATCTCTGGTGCTGGGTTGAGCAGAGTGTATTAGCTTAATTCTGAAAGAAAATGGATTGGTAGATCAAAAAGTCCAACTACCAGAGGACAATAGTGCACCATGCATGTGTACTGCACAAGAGGTGTATTCTGGTATTCTTCATAAAATAAAATTCTTAAACTCGGAAAGCAAAATAAAAAAAAATAAGCCATAACACAATGAAAAGATGACTAAACAAACATCTGTTAGATGAATAAGCCATGTACCTTTCACAAAGAGAAGCAGCTCTTGATTCTTTGTGGCATACAAACATGGAATACGTTTTCTTTTCTTCATCTCATCTATTCTCCCACTTACTCCTGCAGCACAAGGATACCACCTGCTAATTTTTTCATGTGCTATCTGAAAAAACTGACTATTGACTCTGTAGTCTAAGAAACAGCTTTATAAACTCTGATAAAAAGCAGATAAAATACTAGGTAAGCAAAGTCTCTGTCAGCAAACATTCATTTTTGTACACACACACTGCTTCAATGTGATGAAAATGTGTCAGAGCATGGTTAGTTGAAAAGCAATGTTCTTCCCAGATTGGTGAGCAGGTGTACCTATTTATACCATTAATTTGGTATGCTGAGAGCAGGAGTGGCAGGGAAAACTGTTGGAGAAAAGCAGGACAGGAGAGGAGTGTGTATAGAAATTGATGCAATAGAGGTGTTTGGCTTTTGTTCAATTTTTGCCTCTTTCAAAGATGGAAGCCCTACCACAGCATAGTAAACTACTTGTTCTCAATGAGAGAGCTAAAAAACAAAAGACATTCAGTTGAATAGACGACATAAAGGTTAAGGTGAGGTTATATGCATAAGAAGAAGCCTTGTCCAACAGTAAGCACATAATGCATGAGTTGTGGACTGATTAATCTATTTTCTAAAATGTGCAAGTATAAAAGGAAAAGAGAATGTTAGATGAATGTTTTCCAAATGATTGATGAAAATAAAACTGTTGCCTGTTCAGTTTGTGACTTAAACATTTCTCAAGTACAATAACACTTGTTTGTAGGTGCAGGTAAAGTGTGTGTGTGTGTGTGTGTGTGTGTGTGTGTGTGTGTGTGTGTGTGTGTGTGTGTGTGTGTGCGTGTGTGTGTGCGTGTGTGTGTGCGTGTGTGTGTGTGTGTGTGTGTGTGTGTGTGTGTGTGTGTGTGTGTGTGTGTGTGTGTGTGTGTGTGTTTTGTCATTTAAAATATTGGATTAAAAAACTGTCAATTAATGGCAAAAGTATTAATGATAAACTTAATACTGGAACAGAATGTAACATCCTAACAGAGTACATTTAGACACTTGGGCTTAATAGGTACTATAAAAGAGTTTAAAGCTATGTTAATAACTTAATCTGGTCAAAATATAATAACACTGGGATGGAAAGAGCTGGTAGCATTTATAAAAAAATAAAATGTGAATAAAAAGGTTGTAACTACAAAAAACAAATATTTGAGGCAGAATGGTTTGTGAGCAACTAAACTTGACTGAATGAAACCACAACTGTCATTAAATGGTCAATACCCAAAAATCAGATTGCCTCTATACTAGGCCACTGAGATGGAAGCAAACCAATATACTCCAAGTGAATACACAGAGGAGGTGAACAATGGTTTTAAGGAATTAGACCTAGTAGATGGATTTTCTGAAGAAATGTGGAAACATTTGTGCTATCGTGGCATCAAAAATATTCTAGAAAGAAAGAAGATTAAAAAGGCAATTGAATTGCCAGAGGAAATGATAGCAAAAGGCAATGGAGATAAGAAAATACAGTAAACTGACTGCAGAGTTTCGGAGAATAGAAAGAAGAGATAAATAGGCATAACAGAAAGGGAAGGCAAAAACTCTGTTCAAGAAGATTGGTGATATTACGGTAAACTTCCAGGTAAGCATAGGCATGATAAAAAATAAAATAGCTGGACCAAACTGAAGCAGAAGATAAGAAGAAGAAAGATTTTAATATCAATGATAGATGCAATGGTATGTTTTCAGATCTAGAGCTAAATATTTTGGACAATGATGTTAATGGACCCTATAAATCTTTTCTAACAAGGCTACAGGAAGCAGTGGAACACCATCTGAATTATATATGAACCAAGATGGCCCTCATATGAAGAAAATGGAATCCAGTTTTATTATCATTAATGCATAAAGCATCATCCAAGGAGTTACACCATATATTAACTTCCTGCTCTCCACCAAGCACACAGCTAGCCCTACAGCTTATTCCTGTACATCCTGCCCTTCTTGGGTAACCCATAGCTATTTTCTGGCAATCACAAACATATTCCTTCTCCAGATGGGCCCCCAGCTCCTTGGGAAGTTGGCCTTATGTTCAATTATTAAGACCTAGGGAGTAAGGACCCAATTGTGAACAGTGGACAGGGTGTCAGAAGCCATCATGTACCAGCACTCATTCAGCATCCATACCTCAGGAGAAGATACATACAATGACATTAGCATTCCTAGTGTACAGCTCCACCCACCAGTCAAAGTATGTTGAGTTACTCTTCCTACATCATTTGTTAGCCTGTGAGATTATTAGTATCCACAACAAGTTATGTAGGCATAGATCACTTTCCTCACCATCCCCAAGAAATGGGAAAACTGGCTTTCATTCACTTCATCCTATTCCCCCTGCTGGCTGACCCTACTAGTTATCCAAGCCCATTTTCAAATCTGGATCATTGATAACATGGACAAACATCTTGCCTTTTTGCCGTTGGGTTAGCTTAAGTTATACAGTATTTTGGATGGTAGTTCAAATTTAAAACATAATGCAATTAAAACTGCCTGGTTCTCATGCAAGGGATACATTCCCTACTGTGACCCAGGCAACTGGAGATCAACTATCATCCTCAACACTGGAGGAGCCAGGAAGGGAGGGAGAGGAATGAAAAGGTGTGGCCCTTTCCTCTCTCTCTGGGGAAAGATGAGGTTTCCACACACTCAGGGTCACACTGGGCAGTGCCAATTTCCTATTAGGAGACTGAGTGCCTACAAATCTGAAGGAAGTTACACATCAGAAAAGCTAAAGAAACTACTATTCCTCTGAATATTTAAAAAAAATAGAACTACTTTTTTTAATTACAGCACTGTATGTGCAATTGTCACAGCACAAACCTTTTGGATCACTTCCAAAAGTGTAAAATATGAATATAGCTTGGGAGACACAAGGTGTGTGGCTGACCCAGGCCAATCAGAAGGCAGCCAGCTGGTTTAGGGAGATGCATCCATCAATTAAAATGGAAAGTGTGGGAAGCAGGAGCAAGTAAGCAGAACGATGAAAATAAGCAAAGCTAAGTAAAAAAATAAAGAAAATAAATTAACAATGCTATCAGTTAGGGCTCCCTATACACTGGCATCCAGAGCAACTGCCCAGTAGGACAGACTTTCCTGTACCTCTGAACACTGTACCAAAGATAAAAGTAATGGTGATAGTCATTAATATAATCAAAAAGACAACCAAAAGACTACTTCAAAATAAAGCAATGCTTTTCAGTAAATGGCTTGCACTGAAATATGCATCATGCCACTTTCTCAAGATAAAGTATATTAAATAAAAAAATAATATATACAATTTTAAAAATCATACAATGTGAAATAACCAGTTGTAACATTAAAAAAGTGGCTAAGGAAATAGATTCATAGAC
Source organism: Protopterus annectens (assembly GCF_019279795.1). NCBI lineage: Eukaryota > Metazoa > Chordata > Ceratodontiformes > Protopteridae > Protopterus > Protopterus annectens. Next base: position 46,150,336 of record NC_056728.1, read on the forward strand.
TGTTACTAGGCTAATGACCCGGGGGGGGGGGGGGGGGGCTTTCTAAGCATAGCCAAGTTTTCCCAAAGGAATATTGATGTCCTGTATCCAAATAAAACACTGAGGGCCAGGCATTTATAAGCTACCTCAAGGGACATGGGTGGCAGGCACGGTGTAAAAATTTTAATTTTCCCTTTTCCTTAGATTCATGGTTTCATACGTGCATAGCAAATTACTAGGCTAGTTTTCTTAATAGGCCATTCTAAACCTAACTAATTTCCTTCCCAAAGGTGAGAATCAAATACTGTACATTGTGTCTGTGAGTGAAACCCTTTAACCATTATACCAAGCCCCAATCATCTTATATTCCAAAACATACAATTCAAACAGTCTTTTGGTTTTATTTCGACATATTTTAACATATAATATGCTCCCTACTTCCTACTTTGGGCTTACTTTATAACTACTGTGCAGCTGTGCCTGCTTCAGTATATGGCTACATTGTAGCAATACGAATAAGAGAGTCAAAAGTTATGTGTCAGAAATGTACCTAGCTGGTTAAAAAAGCAAAAAATAAAAATAGATTATCAAAGCATACTTTACCTCCATACCACTGATTTGACTGTTAATATGGAGCATAACACTTCTGTTTTTTTGTCCAATTCGCTAATTGGTTCTCATATATAAAGGCCTGAAATGTACAATCTGGTGAAATGAGGGACAGAAAATTCTTACTTGCTCTAGTATTATTACATCCTTTCATATGATTTCCTTTCGAAATTCTAGAAGTTGTAGTGTGAAATGTTTGTTCTTGTGGCCTGAGTACTCAGACCAGTAAAATAACTTGTTTAGATAATTTGGTGATTCAGAGTATTTCTCTTACATCCTATGCTAACTGGCTTCATACTATTCACAATCCTGTATTTTATCCAGCTTTTAGCCAAACAAAACCTTCTACGGAAAAATGCCCCTCTTCAGGCAAACCTGTCTTAAGTGACTGACTCAGTCCACACAGTATGAAAGTAAATACTAAAGTAATGAAATGCAGGCCCACATGATGATGTCTGTAAGCCACTCACAGCTTTAATACTCTGTTACACCACTTATCTAATAAATCTGCTGGTGCACTATTTGATGCTTTGCTGCAAAAGACTGGGAAGGGCACTGCATTCAGCATAACTCTCAATGGAGGCTTGTTATATGACTCAGACCTAACTAAACATCAAAGGAAATGTAACTTATGGCTTTCAGTAGGAAACAAAACAACAATGAAAATGGGGAAAAACTTCCTCTCTTCTTACCAGTTACGTCTGCAGGTCAATGCAAAGTCCTTAACCCCCCCACCTTCAACCCACCAACACCGCATTTACACTACTCTCATATCCAAAGCAGTTATCAGTACCAGCCTAGTGGCAAAAGGGATGAAGGTCTGACTACATCCTGAGCAGCCTGAATTCAATCAGTGGTTTGGGCACTTGATGAGCAGGCAGTGAAGATGGGTGCGGCTATCCTGTGTGGGAGTGTGTGTGCTGCTGAGAGCATATACTTGAGCCCTGCTGGAGGCCAGGACTTGAGAAAATCACCAAGCTGGGACATCTGGGTTGCTGAGAAGTTATGGCCACTCAAAGGCCTGAGACAGGCATGTCCTCACAGGTCACACCTCACAACCATCTCAGCCTATTCCAGTGGGCATTAGCATGAATAGAAAGGAGCAGGCCTTAGACGAGCTTTGTCAACAGAGTATGTGACAATACTGGCTACTAGCTGCAATCCATGCATCTCTCTAGGAATACCATATGATGGCCTCAGCTGGGTTGTAATAATGGTGTGAACTCACATTTTCCAGTCCCCTTCCCTCCTATCAAAGGGCATCAGGAAAGTCACGGGAGAGCAGCAAAACAACTGATTAGCTGCTGGGACCAGGAACAACAACAACAAAAAATACAAAAATATTAGTCAGGTCTTCTAATGATTTTCACATGTCCCCCAGCTCACCCAACCTCCCTAACTCTTCTGATATTTGTTAAAACAAGCATTTTGCTAATATTACCATTACACAATCAATACACATAATATACTTAATAATATAGATTAACAGATAATGTACAATCCACTATCACATAACTCCCAGCCAGCTCTCCCATATTATTGCTTATGCTTAAATCCTGGCCTAATACCTCCAGTGTCTACACCAATATGATCATTCTGTCACCTCTTCTTGCATGCAGTATTAAGTCAAAGGTACAAAGCTCCATGGAATTCTAAAATGGCTGCACACTGAGTAACAGCTTAATTTCAGGTCCCTCATTGTGAAAACAGAAACTAAGGAAAGAGAGCTGGTGAATTTGTCTTTTTGGGTAAATTTCAGTTACTGACTATAAATGCACTGCCTGGATCCCAGCAAAGTAGACATCTAGAGAAACTGAAAGAAAACCAACCACAAAACGTGAGGAGAAGACTCTGGCTAGGACAAATCATGCAGCTGCTCATTAAAAAGCAGTTCAAGTTCCAGTTTTGGTACAAGACATGACTTCCAGTAATCTAGAGGAAAAATAAGTCAAATGTGCTCAGAAATTATTAAAATGAATGAAACACCAAAGATGTATAACAACTAAAATAACACGAGGCTGAAAAAATGGAAGAAGCTTTAAACAGCTATTCGAATGCATTGATAAAACTGCAACAATCATAAGTCAAAATGAAGAAAAAGGCTAGCTGAGTATGAGACTGCTCAAGAAGAGGTGTTTAAAAAATAATAGGATTAAGGGACAGAGCATGTAGAGAAGGGACCTCAGGATTTTCTGCTTTACCAGAGAAACTGGAAGGAACAGACTGTATTGATTTTATGAAAGCACAAATAAGCAACTGAACTGGTATTCCACAACAGGAATTGATAATTTAAAGGGTACATTGTGTGTACATTAAGAACCTGGCCATGAGATAGCAGCCAAGACCTATACTAATAAAGAGGCAATCCTATCAACAGAAAAAGATGAGTCTGTCAAAACTGTGGCAGAAGGGCAAAGTACTAAAAGTAGGAGAGTGTTTGTGTAAAATAATTACTCACTGTGCACCAGGCAGAAGAGAAGCAAATTTATTCTAGTAATACGGGAATGTCGAGAGACAGGTGTGAGATTCAAGCTGCTGTATCAATCTGTCTTCAAAATATTTTTTTCTCTGGAGGATCAAAGTCATTTTTTGATGCAGAACAGACTAAGTAGGAAATACAAAAGTTTGTCCAACAAAAAGTGAGCTATCAAGCAGAAGGCAACTCTGCTTCTTATTCTTCTGATTATAAAGTTCATAGAGAGACTTTGTCAGTGAAACCTTTTCCAATGTTCCAAATTAAATGCTTGAGAATCAGAAAAAAAGCAGACAAGCTGACTAAAAGAACTGGGAGTACATTGGAAATGAACCCGAGACTGGAGTTGGGAGACTGAGATCAAAAGGAAGAAATCCAGCAACTCTTAAATTAATGAATAAATGCAGGATTACAAAGCATCAATCCCAATTGTGAAATACAACTTAACAAGAAAAATGAGAAATATTGGACTTTTTTGACTTTGTTAAACTTGTAGGGGATTCTAAGGCATTTGCCCTATTTCATGTCATCAGTGTTTGGAAAAACATTATGGGAAGGGAAACGGACGGAAAGAACTAACTGTAAGTAAAACATTTTTGTTCTTAACGGCATTTTTCTGAAACATTTCACGGCATAAACTGCATGTTATATAGTAAAGCATTTTAAATTATTGCTGTGTATTAAGAAGGATACAAAAGTCAACAGGTACTCCTTTCTTCTTCTTTAGTTTTAAGAACTGTGGGCATTGCAGCGTAAAAAGAGAAGATAACCTGGACAAAAACATGTTTAAGGTAATAGGCCATAATCTTGGGTTTTTGAGATGGGGGATGGGGGATGGGGTATAAAAGTATACAGATCATGATACAGGTAGAGTTGATTTGCCTTTTTCTTACTTTTGCATAGGAGAATGACTGGATTAATGCCATTGGTTTAATCTAACAACAAGTTTTAAGTGGAAGCAAGTAAATAAGAGAAGATTGAATTTAATGAAAAGATTTCCTTTAGAAAATAAATGTTCACTATGTAATATGAGAAACGTGTAGCTGAAGGCAACTATGTATCTGGTTCTTATGTGTCTATGAAGATAAGCTGATAAGAGAGAAATACTTTAAGGCTAAACATTAACATTTTCTGAAAGCATTCAAGATGTTTTTATGTCTGGGAGAGGAAAAAAGATAAGACAAAAACACAGCACTTAGTGTAAGTAGAAACACTGGCTGTACCATGCTTCTTAGCATGCATAACCTTAATTATAGATCAGTTTAAGCCTATGAGTGCATCTGTCAATCTGGGACAGCTGTTCCTATTAGGAGAGTTAAACCTTATTATTTGAAGATGTACATAGGTTTGTGTGTTTGCATTAAGTTAGGGTAGTGTGAGTGTGTGTGTGTGTGTGTGTGTGTGTGTGTGTGTGTGTTATTTAAGAGTTTTCATTAAAACAAAACATCTTGTAAGATGTGACATAGGTTCAAATGGAAATGACAAGAAACAGCTGTGTAAAAGATCAGCCTACCAAATATTAGTTTATGCATGTAAACAAAAGCTGAAAATCAACATTTAAAAAAGCTGTTACACATAACAGGTGGGAACAATAACGTTTTATTATAAAGACAACACATTCCATATTATCTTGGGATCAGATGGAGCTTAAAAAATACTGGGAGAAATAATCAGCTTTCAGTAGAGAATATTACTTTTAGGTGGAGACTGGAATTTGATTTGCAACATTGAGGATGTATTGGGGCTTAGAAGAGAAAATATAACAAAAGATGGTAGATTTTCGAAGAAATTTATAAAAATATTTGATATGGAAGATATGAATTTAGTAGAAGGAACTCAGAGATACTTTACCCATTATTCCCCGAAGTACAACAACTGGGCTAGGCTAGACAAAAATTACATTTCACAGGAACATGTGCAATTAATTGAAAGTTTTGATACACGTCCAATAACTATTTTAGATCATGCACTAATAATTAAGATAAAATGCAGGGTAATTAAGTAAAAATTAGACACTGGTGCTTCCCCACCTATCTAATAAAAAGAGAGGAATTTAAGGGATGGGTAGTGGTAATTATTCATGAGCTATTAGAGAAAATAGAAATTCCTTCAGAAGATATAGCTAGGGAATGGGATAAAAGTAATGTGGAGATTAAAAATAGGTTATAAATAAAAAAATAGAGATATGGTTAAAATGTAACAAGAATTATTTAGAGGGACAGACAAAAGTTAAAGTATTGCAGAATAAGGGGAATCACACAGAACAAGAAGAGGCACAACTGCAGAGTTCTAAAGAAAAAATAAGGGAGCACTTGGATAATATGCATGAGTTAAGAAAGATTGTTGTTAAGCAACTATTTCTGATAACTCTGGAGAACAAAAACCTTTAGCACAATGACTCAGGGAACATAAAGTAGAAAGGGTTCTTGCCAAGCTTAGGGAGACTATAACAAGGAAAATAACCATAGATCCTGTAGAGGTATTAGAAATATTTTGAAATTTTATGTAAATCTGTATAAAGCAGAAACATGTGGAAATCAAGAAAAAGTACAAATAGAAGTATTTATGGAAGAATTAAATATACCAAGGTTAGAAGAAGATGATGCTCAAATATTAACAGAATAGGAGCAGCTGCAATAAAAATTAGGATGATGTATAACAAATCTACAGGAAAGTCTCCAGGAATACATGTTATTCCTGTGGAAGTTTGGAAGCTAGGAGGGAAGAAACTGATAAAGATCTGGAAGGTTTTGTTTAACAGTATTTTAAAAGGCAGGAAAGCACCAAAATCCTAGAAGAACGATGTGGTGCTTGTAATATTTCAAGATGGTAAAAGACCCATCAGATCCAGATTCATATTGGCCCATTTCAATTCTAAACTATGATTATAAAGTGTTTATGTCTACAACAGCTGAAAGAATGATAAAGGTTTGCCAAAATTGATAGGTACAGATCAATGCAGTTTTGTGGAGGGGAGGTAAACATTTTACAACATTTATAGAACAATGATAAATAAGAACCAGAATGCAAGAAAATACTGCTGTTGTTTGTAGTTCTTGATGCAGAGAAAGTATTCAACAGATTCAGCTGAGATTTTATGGGTAAGGCAATGGAAGCATTTGCATTTCCTGACACAAAATAAGGTTAATTAGGAGGCTATATGAGGGATCAGAGGCAAAAATTAAAGTGGGGGGGGGGTTCCCCTCAGTGATAAGTTCTGTCTGAATGTAGGAACCAGATAGGGGTGTCCTCTTTACTCTTTGTTATCTGCATTACATTTAAAACCGATGGCAAAGAAAATAAGGGACTTAGAAATTCAAGGATATAATTGGTATGATAATTAAGGAAAGTTCGCTCTATTTGCAGATGATATAATTTTGTACCTGATAAAACAAGAAAAGGATATCTCAATGTAATATTATGGGACAGTTTCAAGTCTTTTTGGGCTCTAAAATTAAAGAAGATAAAACAAAGGTTTTTAGCTATAAACTATGTACCTAAACATGAATTGGTCCAGTAATACCCATATTTATGGAGACATGAAAAAATGAAGTATTTAGGAGTATGGTTTAAAAAGGGATTCTGTTAGGGCAGCTAAGGATATTTGGAAAGAGACTAAAAAGATAATACAAAAACTGAGGAACTGGAAACTCTTGTGTATGAATAGCAAGATACAAACAATGAAATGTTTTTAGTCTGTTTAGTTTTATACACAGGTCAGGCATATTTTTATCAACCAGAGGAGAAGTTGTGGACAGCAATTAATAAATAGTTGAAGGATTTTAACTGCGAGGGGAAAGTGGGCAAGAGTCAAGTGGGATAAGCTGATCCTTCCACTAGAATAAGGTGGACTGGGATTACTTGATTTGAAGGGGTATTTTAGAGCTACACAGTTAAGCCTCCTATACATAGCACAAGCAGAAGGCTATAATTCAAAGTGAGAGGGGATGATGATGAAACAGGGGAATCTCAAGAAATAAGGAGAGGCAGGGATTCTGGATGCAAATCTTTAAGGAAAATAACAATAGACATAGAGGATATTTTATTCACAAATTAGCAGAAAGTATTCTAAGAGCTAAGCCAACAGTGGAATGGAGAAAGGAGAATCTGCTGATAATGATGACTATAATTAGGAGTACAGGGAATAGGCAAGATGGGCAGGAATTTACCGGAGAAAACTAGCAAAGGAACCAAGGGATTGGGAGCAAATAATTATAGAGGGAAAGGTAATATAATGGTAAGAGGTCAAGAATGCATTTAGACTGGAGGATACTTCCTATATTATCTAGGACTGATATCACAGTACAGGCAAAGTGAAAGGGATATGGGAATCACTTGTAAAGCTTTTAGATGAATCTAGAACATAAGCTGCTGTAAAAAAAAATGATAATTAGTAAAGCATACAAAATACTGCATGATAACTATAGGAATTAATCAGAGAAGGTTAGAAAAGATTGGGATTACACTCCCAAAGTTATGTTACCAAGTACCTCTTTCTTCTATCACACCACTAACATTTGCTACCTACCAGAGGAAATTTCTTTGAAATCTGCTTGGGGTATAAACATACTTATGCAAATACTTCCAAGCAAACATCCAAAACCTTCTGGACTTATTTGCATACCTGGGAGTCATAAATACATGGATATATCCTCCCATTATTCCCTTCTAAATTACTTTTCCAGTCTCTCTTCCTAATCTTTTCTGACCTCTTCTAATTAATTGTAATAGTTATCATGCAATATTTTATATGCCCTACTAATCTGGCAGCTTCATTCTTAAAGTGAAAGTGACTACGTCCTGATTTCACCAGAGAGGACGTTACAATTAGTGGGAAGTACAGCTGCTCCATATTTGTAAGGACCAAGTCTAGGATCTTACCACCCTTAGCTGGGAGGGATGACTAAGTGCTCCAGAGAATTAATTAATTGAAGTCCAGAAATTTCTGGGCATACATGTTTGAGGATATACAAGATTCCCAGTTAACAGAAAGTAGTTGAAGTCTCCTAAGAGAGTGTGTTTTAGCTCAATGCATGGGGACTGTATGCTGGTTAGGTAGGAGGTGTGGGCAGAGGGGGTTCTACATTTAGCTACATGATATGACAAGGGGTTTATTAACAGTAGGTTGGATGTGGAGGAGTTCCAGGTTATATTGCCTAATGAGTCTCAGGGTGAAATTTTTTAAAGGCTATGAAGACACCGGTGTTTATAGTGCCTTCATGTAATGTGGTGGGCATGAACACGTGGTAGGCATTGAAATCCTGCACTGATGGAGTGCTGTCATTGTTCTTGAATCAAGTCTCAATGACAATACATATATCAGTGCTTTCCAGAGTAAGGAGTGCTTGAAGAGAGTGGACTTTTTTGGTTAGGTTCCTAGCACTGAGCAGCAATATCTTTATGTTATCCAGATTCTGTTTTGCCATGTTATAAGCTTTAGAAGACTGACATTGCCAAAAATGACACTAAGTGGTGGACAACGATTTAACACTATACAAGGAGACTGGGGATAGATGCAGGCTGTCCCAGGCAAAATCCACCCTCTCCTTATAGGCTGATATATATATATATATACACATATAGATAGATTTTATATACATATATATATATATATATATATATATATATATATATATATATATATATATATATATATACACACACACACACACACACACACACATAGATAACCACTAGAATGACACCAGAAACTAAGCCAATTGTTGAAGTCAATAATATTTTGTTCTCATTGCATCATCACTCTTAATGAAGGTAGAATACTACTCAAGGCTAGATTCATAGGTGCCTCAGACATGTATTCCAAGAGCTCTATCATATCTTTCTTTATATACTCTAAAGATGGCCTCCTGATTGTAGAAGGAAGTAGCAGTCCACAAAAATCTGATAGGCCACAAAAGAGGCGAAAAATGATAGACTGGATTTTTGAGGCTAACGAAGAAATTATGTATAAATACTGTTACACAAGATGCCCAGAATTTCCATATAGAAGATAATCAAAAAGACAGAGAGAGAAATTAGAGGAAAGAAAAATACTTGCACTAGAAAAACTGTCATAAGCTTCAAGTAAAAATGTATGTTCATTAGTGCAACAAATCCATGAAGAGCATTACATACACAAAGAAACTTTGGACTGCCTGGCTAAAGAAGTGACAGAGAGAAGTGCAAACATAGAAAAAACAAATCCAGAGATTTTAGAAAGGCATAAAAAAGAAATATGAACGTGAGAAAGAAAAAGAGATCTGATATGGTGCAATATTTAAGCAAAAGAGAAAGCTAAACTAATCAATACAAAAAAAGCAGCTCCAAAGATATTTGAAGGGAAATACAGGCAAAGTGACACAGATATGGAAAATTGCACAATGCAAACACTAAGAACACAAAGGGAAATGTAGAAATGAAGACTAGCAAGGTAGAAGTTAAACAAATAGAAACTGAAATTATGAAATGCCTGCAAAGTCAAGGATTTAGTGTAGGAAGTCTAACACAGATCAAGTCCAGCATGATGGAACAATGAACCCCCAAATTAAGAAGAAACAGTTGGAACGGGATACTTCTGAAGAAGAAACATGGACATGGGCAAGAAAAAGACATTTGCTATGGTGTAATATTTACGCCAAGGAAAAAGCAAAAATAATCAATACAAAAAAGCAGTACCAAAGATATTTGGAGAGAAATACAGGCAAAGGCACCCATATATGGAAAATTTCACAATACAAAAAATAAGAAAACAAAGGGGAAAAGAAAATTAGTAATAGAGAATTTAAAGAAATAGAAATTGAAGTTGAAGTTAAGGATTATCTGTGAAATGAAGGGTTTAGTGTAGAAAATCCAGCTCAGATAACTTAACAGCATGATGGGTCCCTAAAGTAAAGAGAAACAGCTGGAACAGGAAGCATGTGATTAATTGCAACATGATGATGTTCTGGAACATTCAGTAGGAAACCAGAATAAAAGTTCAGTTGGAGATGCACAGCAAAGGAAGCAACAAGAAATGCTGGCAACTTGACAGAGGCAATGTTGTGGAGTGATGTCCAATGAGTTCCCATACGAGGGAACAGCAGATGATTTAGGATGCAGCTAAAGAGGATATGTCACAGGAAGATGATCTAGAACTTTCTGTAGAAACAGACAGCAAAGAAGGTGTCCTTAGTTTAGAAGAAAATGATCTAAGAGAAGAGTTGCCTGATTCAACAGAGATTGATAGACATACTAAAATAAATGAAAGCAATTACAGAAAGTAAATAAGATCTAAAATATTAGAAGTCTGATAAAACAGATGAACACAGTAATCAGGACTAAATTTGTGTGAAATAACAGAAGTAAATTGGATACATTACTGTGCAGCTAAACTAACAACAGATGTAGTCTTAACGCAAAATATTGAGTAGTAAGGGAAAGGAAGAGAAGAAATAAAATGCCATAAGAGAAGCATCGAATAGAGAAATCTATATGGCAATTACGACAGATCAACAAAAATACTTAGAAAGACAGATGTGATAAAACCAATGCACAGTATCAGAGCACACCAGGATCTTTCATACACTATTACAAATAAATTAAAGATATCAGCACAGGTAGAAAAACTTAGAAGATCTGCAAATAAGTATAAAAGAAAATATAAAATTAGCAATTCACTGATGACCAAAAAAATGTTTTATACAGAACTGGGAAACCAAGGAAAAAGGAAGAGAAACATCACCAAAAAAGAAGAAATAGACACATTTTGAAGAAATATTTATGAACACCCTGTGTAACAATGATGCTGAATGGACAGAAACATTAAAAGAACAGTAAGGAGTTCAAATGTACAGGATATGAAATGGGTTGAAGTGACAGCCAGAGAAACTGAAACAACATTAAGAAAAGCTCCTAAATGGAAAATTTCAGGCCCAGACACAGTACTTAATTTCTGACTAAAAGTATTAACATCTTTATACAAAGATTTAGGCTTGAGTAAGACTACTAATATGCACATCCCAAAGAGACACCAGCCTGGTTAACAAAAGGAAAAAAATTATACTCATCCTTAAGAGTGAACGTGTAAGCCATCATAAAAACTATAGACCAATAACTTGCCTTCTGATACTGTACAAACTATATACTGGAATTGATCCAGGCAGAGTTTATATTCATTTAGAAGAAAATTAAATCATGGAAACAGAACAAAAGAGTAACAAAAGAAAGTCATAGGGAACAAAGAATCATTTGTTGCTAAATAAAACCATGATAGAAAATTGTAAAAAAGAGGAAGAATCTATGAATGGCATGGACAGATTACAAAAAAGCATTGGCCAGTATCCCACATTCATGGAAAAAGGACTGCTTTATAGTGACCATCAAACAGTGACAAATCACTTTACAACTAAGTCATGACAAAGGGCAAATTATTATCCCAAGGATAAACATTCAAAGGGGAATATTCCAGGATGATTCTTTGTCACCGCTGTTGTTTAACCCATTAAGCTGTTTTCTTAAAAGATTAGGTCATGGTTACAATTTGGCTCCCAGAAAACAACCTTGCTTAAAGATTTCTCATCTACTTTTTTGGATGACTTAAAACTGTATAGTTCATCAGATGAGGAGCTGAAAGCACAACTTCAAGAGGTTAAAACTTTCAGAAATGATATATGAATGACATCTAGTATTTATTAATGTGCAAAAGCAACATTTAAAGCAGGAAAGTTGCAGTACCAAGAAAATATCAATCTAGGACAATAATGTGATGAGCAGGAAGGAGTGTATAAATATTTGGGAACTGATGAAGGATAATCAATATAACATGAACACATGTGTATAACACTCAGTAAAGAATATTTCAGAAGATAAAACTAACATTGAAAACAGCCTTCATATCTAGGAATAAAGTCCAAGGTATAAACCAAGTTGCTTTTCCTGTTCTAGCTTACAATTTTGCGGTGACTTACTGGCCGCAAAAGGTATTGGATCACTTCACAGAAATGCAAGAAAAATGTTCCATGCTTATTAACAGATATATAAAAACCAGTGTATACCAAGATTATATATTCCACTGTCTGAAGGAGGTATGGGCCTTCTCTAAATTGATTACAAGCATAGATCTGTAATCATGGGGCTGCTTAACATATCTGTTCATCTTGTCAGATCCAAACATAGTGAATGTTTTACAACATGAGGAGAGGAAGTCTAAGATGACCTCTCTGCTTAGTTTAACAGAACCATTCAGGTGGCTAGTGGGAATGGAAATCAAACTGGAATTAGACAAAAATCAGACAGCAACTGAATGTGCCAAAAACAAAAGAAAGAATATAAGAAGATCAGATGAGAAGGAAAGATGTGGAAACTTCATAAATATAGTGACATGTACAGAGATCTCCTGGAACAACCTCATGTTGATCAGGATTTGACACAGGAATGGTTTAGAAGAAGTGAGTTGAAACAAAAGGATGAAAGGTTAATAATGGTAGCACAGGATAGTGGACTGTGTATACATTGATTTACAAAGTTCATTGAACATATGGGCAAAACAGACAAATGTAGGTTCTGTAAGATAGAAATGGAAACTCACATCTTGTTGCGGGGTGTGTGATATCCTTACAGCAGAGGGCATGTATACTGAAAGGCACAATAATGTGGCGGGATTGTGCAAACATTACAATATTGAAGTAGCTAAAAAGCATTGGAAATGTGAACCAGAAAGCATTATAGAGAATGACGAAGTATATATCACATGGGATCACCCATTACCAATAATTCAAACAATAGATATGTGAAAAACAGATATAGTAGTCCATGAAAAAAAAAAAAAAAACAAAAGTAGCATTGATCATTGAAATTGCTGCATCCAGTAATTTCAGTGTCTCACATACAGAAAGACACAAAGCTATAAACTATCAAGATGTGCATACATAAATGATAGCGATGTGGAAGAAAGATGCCTAGACAGTTCCAATAGTAGTAGGAAAATGGGTCTCATAAAAAAGAATTTAAAACAGTGTAAGAAACTTCTCTGTGTGGAAGATTTTCAGTCCATATATTTCTAGTTAGTCACTGTATATTAATCAGTTCAGACAATAGTAGTAGAAGTAGCGAACGTAAACTCATCTTAAGTCAAAACAAAACAAAACAAAAAGTAATAATAGAAAATATATAATTGTACAGCATTACTAAGTATTCAAAAGTAATCCAAGCAAGGCAGGCAGTCTGTTTCCAGTCGAAAATCTTTTATTAAGTACACAGACAAGCGATCCATGTAAAACAAAAATAGAGTAATAATTTCCTCACAAGCTTTCTAAATATATATATACTTTTCATTAGGCATGGGAGTGGTTTATTGTGCTGTAAAACAAAGTTTTATTGGTACACATGTTAAATTCACATCCCTTCCCCCATCAGTGTGACATTCGAGCTGGTCCTGCCCTACTTAGTAGCTGTCATAATAATATATAACCCTTATGTACTTTAAATAGAATTATTTATGATGTGGTAACTCTTATTTAACCAAATTATTAAGTAGATTATTAAGTCTGTGATTTTATCCAAGACAATATATGACATGGCTGGAAATATATCAACATTAGTTCATTTGGCAATCAAAAAAAAATATATATATATATAAATATAAATATATACATATACATTTTGCATGTAAAAATCAATTTCTATTTTCATAACCTATTGTTAACAAATTTACAGTCGTATATAAATATGTTACCAATACATGTAACTCCATAATCCAACTTCTATCATACATACTTTTATCCAAAGATATACATCCCAACCCTGGCCCAACCACCCCTACCTTTACATCTCATTCCATCCTACTAGCAGCTTTTAATGACCAAAGCATAACTAACAAAATCCCCAACCTACAGGCCTGGCTACTCTACAATAAGCCTGACATCTTAGCCATATCTGAGACCTGGTTAAAACCCCACATAAAAGATGCAAAAATAGTACCACCTAATTACTCCATCATCAGAAAAGAGAGAAGCCACAAAAAGGGGGGTGATGTAGCCATACTCTACTCATCCTCTCTTTGCATAACTCCCTACAATAAACCCATCCCCCAATTTGCTAGCGCTGAATTAATACTAGCTCTGTTTCAGTTAAATAAACACAAACACATATGCATAGCCTCCCTTTACATTCCCCCTGGAGACAACATCTCAGTACTCGAAGATATCCTCTCCTGGCTTTCTACTAATATCAGTAATGAAACTGTAATCTTGGGAGACACAAACATTAATTGGGCCTCCATTCAGTCCCCTGCACACTCCCTAAACATCAACCTATATAATTACTCTCAACTCATCAACTCCATTACCCGATCCACTAAAGACTTTACCAATGGCAGCATCCTAGACTGGATCCTAGTCTCTCATCCCCACTTCTACCCTGACAGTGGTACTCTTTCCGACTCCCTCAGCGACCACCTTCCCACCTTTGCTCAGTGTTTTCCTTCTCCCTTACAAATAACTCATAATTATATCAGTACCCAATGCCTAAAAAACTTCAACCCAAAAGCCTTCTCTGACTAACTAAAATCACTCATTTGGCACCCTTTAAAAACTCTTCCCCTGGAAAAATGCTATTCAACACTTCAACACAATTTTTCTAAACCTACTTGATAGTCACGCCCCCACAAAAATCAAAAGAATTAAAAACAAAACCACTCCTTGGCTAACAAAAAACACACTAACTGTTATGTGACTTAGAGACAAAGCCTGGGAATGTTACCAAAGGAATAAAACCCCCTCTACCGTTAATGAGTACAAAACTCTTCGCAACTCAGTAAAAAAATTATCAAAGCAGACCGCCAAAACTACTTCTCCCTACTCCAAAGCAACCATAAAACCAACCACAAAAGTTCTGGAAAGGGGTTTCTAACCTACTTAAACCTGGCACAACTGCTAACCCAAGTCCAGACCCAAATGTTCAAGACATAGATCTTGCCACCCAATTCAACTCTTTCTTCATAAACTCTATTTCCACACTAACTTCTTCCTTCTCCAATAATACTCCACCTCCTACCTCCACTTCTCCTCCTCCACTACCCCCTCCATCTCCAGTCTCTAATCTCCCTTCCTCTCAACCACCACCATTCTCCATAAAACCCATCCCTACTTCTACCATAAAAAAACTCTTGCAAAAACTAAGACCTAGCACCAATGCCCCTGACAACATTCCCTCATACTTCCTCAGTATAGCTGCCGATACCATTGCCTTCCCAATAAGCATCCTAATCAACCGCTCTATCCAAGAAGGTCTTGTTCCGCAACTCTGGAAAAAGGTTTTCATCATTCTCCTTCACAAAGGAGGCATTGATACTAACATCTCCAACTTTCAGCCCATCGCCATTCTCTCTCCCATCTCAAAGCTCCTCGAGAAATGTATCCATCTTCAACTCCTTCCCTACCTCTTGGACAACAATTTATTAACTCCCACCCAACACAGCTTCAGACCCAATCACAGCACTATGACCACCCTCCTTTCTTTCCTAGAAATAGTTAATAAAGCTAGAGATTCTGGTCTTACAGTATCTACCATCCTACTTGACCTCTCTAAGGCCTTCGATACCATCTCCCATTACCTACTACTTACTAAATTATCTAGCCTAAACCTGTCACTTTCATCTCTCAATTGGTTCACCAGCTACCTCTCCAACAGGCAACAAGCTGTCAAATGGAAAAAAGCTACCTCCTGTTTCCTCAACACCCCTACTGGTGTCCCGCAAGGTTCCATACTGGGTCCTCTGCTCTTTAATATATTCATCAATGATTTTTTCCAATCCATTCCTTATGCTAACATTATTCAATGCGCAGATGATTCTACAATTGTCTGTTCTGCCTCATCCATCTCAACTCTCTTACAAGTAACTCAAAACGCTTTCTCCGCCACTGAACAATGGATGAAAGACAATCATCTAGCACTCAATGCAGCAAAAACAAAACTTATGATATTCACCCCCTCCAAAACTAGCACCATTGACAAAAAACTATTCTCTATCACCAGCCAAAATAATACACCTTTTGAGCTGGTATCCGAAACCAAACTATTAGGAGTCCAGATTGATGACAAGCTTAAATTCAATTCCCATCTCCTAAACATAAAAAAAAAAAACACCAAAAACTCGGTATGCTCTACCGACACAACCAATACCTCACTTTAGCAACTAAGCTCACTCTCTCTACTACATTTCTCTTACCCTCCCTTCTTTATGGTGTCCCTCTCCTTACACACCTACAATTTACTCTCAAAACAAAACTGTCCTCTTGTTATTACAAAATAGCCAAATTCGCCACTAACAACAGACCATCAACCCATCACTGTGTACCTCTCCACATACTCAACTGGCTAGAACTTCCCAACTGCCTCTCCTATATTCAGCTAACCTATGTACACAAACTCATTTACCAACCTTCCTTTTGTCCCTCCCTCTCCTCTACCTTTAAAATGCACCACCCACAAAACCTACTATCCTTTTCCCTAGCACGCCTATGGAACTCCCTCCCTCCTTCCATTCGAACCATCACTAGCCTCCCATCCTTTAAAAAATCACTTTACTCCCATCTAACATCCACATGGGAATGTTCCTGCTCCCACCCCTCTTAACTTATTCTTCATCCCGTACTGTCTTCCACTTCACATACTTCAAATACCAACTCCATTTTTCACATCTAGCAATCAACATCTTATTCTCAACTATCTACTTCCAACTTACTTCAACCAACCTCCTATTTTCACCTAATCCTACTATTTTTTATCTTATGAAAACACAAACTTACTAATGCATTGTTCTTAAAAAAATATATACACCTTTGTCTAATCACAGTAACTTTTGTTATCTCTTAGAACGAGAAATAGTTAAACTGTAAATTGTTGCTATCTTTTATGTAATCTTTATGTTGGAGCTTTTCTCCTCAGGACTCGGGTTCTTTTGGCCCAATGGACTATCCTGGTTAACCAACTGCAAATAAATAAAAAATAAAAATAATAAATAAAATAACTCTGTATGAACTGCAGAAGGAATCAGTTCTGGGCACCTTGCGGGTGCTGCTAAGAGTACTTTTGGTTAACATCAAAGATTGAAACAATACTAATTTCATGAATTTTAATCATACTCTGACTAAGGAATGGGATCCATCATGGTATTAGAATCCCAAAAGACATGGAGATATTAATCTATTGCCATAACCCTCACCTTGTACAGCCTGGTGAGTGGTACATTGATGTACCTTGCTATAAAGACACATATGAATAGGATATTGATTTGTGTGGAGGTTTCCGTATAGGCTGAGTGTACATGTTTCTTAGGTTACATTTATGAGGCCTTTGCAGTTTACTTAGGTTCATTTTATACACAATGTCACAGTTATTCCCAATCACATGCAGAATTATTGACAGCTGTGGCCAAACTTTGAGTCTTTTTTTTATACAAACTCTGTATAAAATTAAGTCTGAAGTATAACTACAATACACTTCCAAACAGCTTCCTGAATTGCTGAGCAAATAATGAATCAGGTAGCTCTGGGTTTATTAAGAAATACATTTGGGACAGATACAGAGAGGGAAAGGCTATAGATACAAGAAAAAGGCAAGGACTGTCTAAAACAGTGCTGATAAAGCTTCTTATCTCTCAAGCCCCTGGGGACACAATGCAGTTTTTCTGATATCAGAGGAAAAAATGCACTCTGGACATATGTGAGATGCTGTCACATGCCGATCACTTCTTTAGTCACTAATTTTCCATTTCCTTTGAAGGATTTAGAAATAAAAAACATACTTCCAAGCCTTTGTTTGGCCACAGAGGACAGACAGATGTCTTACTGTGATTGCAGAAATTACTGTTGGAGGTGGTAGTTTGTGTCATGATGTTATTCATTTAAGATCAGGATCAGAGAAAAAAATGTTTAATCTTTTCTCCCCCTTCTTCAGTTAATTTGACCATTGTTAATAATATCTAGTTTCCACGAGTCTTATAGCTTTTCCCTGTCATGTTCATTAGCTTCTTAGAAAGTTAATTAGACAAGGGCGTGGCCCTGAGAACACACCATGGGACAGATTATTTATGTAAACACACACAGGTACCCAAGTATTCATTTGAAACTCCCACAAAGAATCTGCTTTCTTCACATGCAACAGAAACAGTTCTAAGCAGATAAACCCAAAGCCATAAAACATGTCTTTTCTTGTGTCTGTTTACCACTATAATTTGTCCCCTTGATAATTGCCTGTAATATGATGATTACGCTTTATGAGTTTCACAGATTCTTTCCAAATACTTGTAACATATTTCTCGTATTTTTTTTCTTTGTCCTTGGGTCTCTATCACATTGGTTGTCCAGCTGGCCCAACCAGTTCAACCAAGTGAATAAACGATTTCCATTACATCTGTGAATATAAAAGAGCTGTAGAAGAGCTCACTGAGTAGGTAACAATGAACACAGGCAGATGTTAAGGAACGTGGTGCAGTAATAGATATTCTACAAAAAAACAAACGGCTACAGAAAACAGCGAGGAAGTCATTCAGGAGATCAGGAGGTGCCACGGTTAGGTGAGACACTACTATGTGGTCTTGCTGTTCATTTCATTTGCTAGCCAGATTTGTGGATGTTCCTCATGTTTTACATTACCTGTCTTCATACAGTTTTGACATTTGATGTGCAATATAAACTATCATCAGCTTTTATAAATCATATGACAAAGCAAAACACCAACATTTATGTACAATATTTTCATTACATATTTTCATGGCTAAAATGCCACAAATAATTTTGAATATACCCTTCTGTTGTACAAAGGGTTCACAAACTAAAGACACTAAAGCTCATACAAGTTTTTGGTTTTACGAGGAAGTAATTTTAAAAGTCACATTATATTTTCTACAATAATCTGGTGTATTGGGTACCAAGTTCCAAATACTTTTCTGTTGCTTATCCTCTACAAATCATGGCAATGAAAAAAAGTTGCTCTCTATTTTTTTCCCCTATAACAGGCAGTCCAAGCTCTGTACCCTGCATGTATGCCACTGGAAAAATTTTGCTGTAATATCTTTGGCAGTCATCAAAACTGGCAGCTGTTATCAACTGTGATTTTTATATACATGTACACTGATGACACTCTTGCTTACTGCCTGATATCTATTGCTTTGTTTTGCTTATAACCTGTAAACTAAGGTTATTCAGCTGTAGCACATATGTAAATTTGAAAATACGGACAGAAAACATAATAATTTGCCAAGTCTGCCAGAATTCTACAACTACCTACTAGGTAGATTCTTCCCTCTTCCTTAGACATTCTTCAACTCCTCAGCTGTCCTGTACTATAATACTGAATCACCCAATGCATTTAAAGTCTCCACTACCCTCTCCATGAAGTATAACATTGTTTGTGAAAGGATTACATGATGACAACCTCATATCCTAATATCTAGTAAACCACATCCCCTTACTACATCTGTGTGTTCCAAGGCATCCCATGTCTTCTTTTTGCACCCCCTACATTTCTGTATTCCTCCCAATGTCCAGTGAGGAACTATGTTTATGTGCATCTATGCAAGAGAACCAGATGACAGTTTCACCTTAAATGGCAGCATGTAATGGTATTTCACTAATATGCCCACCTAATACACAATGCTACCAGTTCCACCCCCTAACCACAGGCTACATCAGTTACTCTGAGGTCTGCTGAGGTGCTAGTCTTACCCAAAAGGGCTGAGAACAAGCTCATTCAGAAGTTTCCAAACTTGGGTCACCAGTGGCAAGGGCAAATTAAATATTTTCAGGTGTGTTTTGAACTATCCCCTTTCATGAATTCTCATTATGTGGTTCTTTCCTTCCTCATCTTTGATTCTGACTCTACTACTCTCGGTTACCCCTTGATAAAGTGGTGCCTCTACATCATATCAAACCATATTCTCCTTACTAATGCCTACATTCCAAACTGCCAGTTTCAAGATCTTGGAGTCTATCTTCATACCCAGCCCCTCTATCTCTTCACCATTATGTTAATTGTGTGTTGCACACATAGTCCTCATTTAGTCTCAGCTTCTTTATGTGGTCACCAGAAAAGAAAAAGTAGTCAACATGCAGCTTTACCAGTGCCAAGGAGGGATGGCCTCAGTATCTTAAAAGGTCACACTCAAGCCAAGTATTGTAGCTTCCTGATGGCCTGTGCAGCAGCCTTTTCATGCAGAGCAGCATAAGGTAGGGTACTGTACTTTATCAAGGTCCTATCTACTTGAAATACAAGCTACTTAGATGAATATCAAAGATCACTTGGCACTTATGAGAAAAAGATTAGGGAAAATTCCCAGTGTTCTTAACAAATATTCACTAGTCTATATAAATACAGAGTACCTACTGAGAACAGACCACAAATCTATCAGAATCAACCTGGTCAACAAAATGTAATAAATAATGCATAATGCACTGCATTATTACACCTAGGGGTGATTATAAATCCCACATCCTTTTACTATCTCGTGTACATTCAGTCAAAATACATGAGTTCTACACACATACCTAGCATACTTCTGCACTGAATACATATAATCTCTACGGTATACATAGGTTCATAGGTAGGTACTAGGCTATTGGCCCTAGGGCTTATACAAGCCTAGCCAAAAAGGTACCCTGGCTTTCGCCACCGAAGAAAATTATTTTCCTGTGCCCCTGTCTAGCAGAACCACAGAAGTGATCCCTGGGGTGAATTTCCTATTGCACATCCAATCATCAAGATTTTTCTTGAAGAGTGCTAATGAGGAGCTCTGTTTGACATAGACAGGTAGTCTGTTCCAGAGTATGGGAAGTCTCTGGGACAGGAATCTGTCCCTCCAGCATGTTCTGTTTATTGTGGTGACAAGGTTTAGGTCCCTAGAGCGTGTAGCTCGGAGGGATTGGGATTTCTTTAAGTGGAGCATGTCCAACAGCTCTGGGTTTGACATAGCTTTGTATGTTAGGCAGAGATCACCTCTGAGTAGGCGATATGCAATGGAGTAAAGCTGGAGTTTTTTGAGTCGGTCTGCATAAGGCATCTGTTTGAGGCCAGTAATCCTCTTTGTGAGGTATTTTTGTGGCCTTTCCAGTTGTTGTAGATGTCTTGTGAGGTACATACCAAAAGGGGCGTTGTACTCTATAATGGGTCTAATGAATGATGAGTAGGGGGGAACAATGACCTCTTTTTTTCTGGATGAGAAACCTTTTGTGATGAGGTCTGCCATGTAGAAGGATTTCCTGACCACTGTGGTGATGTGATTATCAAAGGAGAGACTACTGTCCACCTGTGTCCCAAGGTCTCATCATACTTTTGGTGTTAAGTAGACTACCACCTATGTGGTAGTTCATGGGTACAGAGTTTTTACCAAAGGGGATGACAATGCACTTTTGGCATTGAGCTTAAGACCATGGCTTTGACACCAGGCATCTGTCTCAGTGAGGCCCTTTTGTAGGATGTCCACATCGTTAGGAGTTTTGATTATGGTTCCCAGTTTGCAGTCATCTGTGAATTTAGTTAGCCAAAGACCTTCTGTGTTAGCCTGTACTTCAGAGAAGTAGATACCAAACAGGAGAGGACCCACGACTGAACCCTGTGGTACTCCACTTGTCACTGGTCTGAAGTCTGATTTGGAGTCTGCTACTTTCACAGTGTGGGTTCTGTCAGTAAGCCAGTTGGCAACCCATCTTGTGACATAGGGATTTATATCTAGATTAGTGAGTTTATCTATAATTCCAAAGTGGGGGATGGTGTTGAACACCTTAGCGAGAACTAGATAGGCTGTGTGAGCCACCTTACCCTCATCTATGGCTTTGGTGACTACTTCAAAGAAGTCCATCAGGTTTAGGAGACATGATCTGCCTTTTACAAACCTGAACTGTGTGGGGTCCAGAGTTTGGAGATCTCCAATGTCTTTGTTTATGAGTTCCATGATGATACGTTCCATGGCCTTGCAGACCAGGCTCGTCAGGCTAATGGGGCGGTAGTTCCCAGGGTCTGTTGTGGCCCCCCCTTTGTGGAGTGGGATAACCGTTGCAGTGTGCCATTCAATGGGCACAAAGCCTGGGGTGAGGCTATGCTTGAACATGGTACTTAGGTGGGGTGCCAGTTCATTCTGTAGTTCATGTAGAAGGCAGCCTGGGATGTTGTCAGGTCCCATGGATGCTGTGTTCTTGGCTTTGGAGAGTGAAGTTTTTACCTGTGCAGCCATGATTACAGGAACTTTGCATTCTTCCGGTATAAACATGGGCCCTTTAGGGGGTGAGATGGGGGTAAAGTTACCACTGAACCTATCTGCCAGGATGTTGGCAATATCAGTTGGTTCTGTATATTTAGTGTCATTGTGCTGTAACTCAGAGCAGATCTGAGTGTTGCCATTGAGATTCTTGACATAGCTATAGAATGTTTTATGGTTGTCTTTAGAATCAGTGGTGATTTTGTTTTCATAACTAGCTTTGGAGGATTTTATGAGGGATCTCAGCTTCTTACTGAGGCTGATCAGGGAGCTCCTCCAATCGTGAGATGTTATGCTCTTTTGCAACAGTTTCTTTCTTCTGTTGTAGAGTTTGTTTATGGCAGAAGACCACCAGATTGGCTTCTTTTTTTGGAGGATAGCATCTTGGTTCTGTTAGGGATAGCACGATCCATGCACTCGTGTAAGTGCTTATAAAGTGCATTTGTGTAGGATTCAGCAGTCGTACCTCTATTGTCTATCTGCATGGGTGTCGTGAAGTTTGCCACTTCTGTCTTAAGAAGCGTGAAGTTGGCTTTGGAGAAATTTTTTACAGTTGTTTTCCTAATGGGGGGTTGAGCGGGATGTGGATGTCTAGGGTGATTAGGTTCATAGGTTCATAGATTAATACTAGGCCAACTGCCCTTGTGGGCCATTTTAAGCCTAGCCAATTATCCCATATGAGAATCAAACCCTGCATCTTGTGTCTATAAGCTAAACACCTTAACCATTATACCAACCTTCCACCACTTGTGGTCAGATCTGACCAACGAGGAGCTGACCTCTGGTGTGGAACACCGGTCACCCATGTTGGTGATGACCAGGTCTAGGATATTGCTGCCCCTGGTGGGGGTGTGGATAAGTTGATCTAAGGTGTTGGAATTGATGATTTCCAGAAAACGTTGAGCAAAAGAGTTGGTACACAAGTAGATTTCCCAGTTAATAGCAGGGTAGTTGTAATCACCCATTATTAGTGTGTTGGGTTGCACCTTAATATTTTCCAGTGTATCAAGAAAAGAGGAGTGGGAATCCTGGGGCATGGTGGGGTGGTCTGTAGCAAGCTACAATTTGGATTGCGGTTTTTCCCAGAGTTAGTTGAATTTGGATAATCTCGGATGCATTATGCTGAGCAACTAGCTTGGAGGTGTGGATATCCTTAAAGAATATGGAAACGCCTCCACCTTTAGTGTTTCGGTCCGGGTTTGGTGGCCGAAAGGTGTGGTATGAATTATGGCCTGGTAATGCAGGGATGCTCTCTGGAGCTTTGAACCAGGTCTCTGTCACTGCACAGATGTCAATGTTCTCCATTTTAAGGAGTGCCTCGAGTGAGTGCATTTTGAGGTTTAGACTTCTAGCACTGAGTAGCATTACCCTCAGATTTTACTTGCTTGTACCTGTTATGGTGGTGAATTTGTCATTTGAACCTTGCCTAAAAAAGGCACTATAGGGGTGGAAAGAGCCTTTGCTTGTATCTGGAATCCCAAGGGTGGCAGGTGCAGGCCATCTCTGGCAAAGCAGTGTGGTCTGTCGAACATTTCATCCCAGGCAGACAGATACTGCCTTCCCTTAGAATGACACCAGAAGCTTAGCCAATTGTTAAAGTCAATAATTTTGTCCTTGTACTGTGGTATCATTCTGGGTGATGGCAGGATGCTACTCAGGGCTAGGGTCATACCTGCCTGAGCTACAAGATCAGAGAGCTCCTCCATGTCTCTTTTCATGGAGTCCAGGGAGGTACATCTCAGGTCATTCACACCAACATGGACAATGACAGAGTCATATTTGTACTTGTTGTGGAGTGACCTGAGTGCATGCGATATGTGGCAGATCCTGGCACCCGACAGGCAGCTGACAGTAACTTTTTCCTTGTTTAGCCTGGTGAGTGGAACATCAGTGTGCCTGACTATAGTGTCACCTATGACTAGAGTGTTGGGTACGTTATGCCTTATGGGCTGTAGTTGAGTGGCACACTGAGTATGTGGGCTATGTGTCATTTGGGTTGTGTTGGGGGGGTGGAGGTTGCTTGCATTTCTGCTTTGGAGGTCTCGGTTGTTTGGGCAGATTTTTACTGATAGCCTCCGCGAATGTAAGTGTGTGTTTTGTGCTTCTGTGTATGTGTTTTGGTGGTGTAGGTTTTGAGGGACTATGTGATGAGTGTGGTGCGGTGCAAGTGTTTACCTTCTCCTCTTGACTGTCTAGTCCAGTCTTCGGTGAAGAGAGCTTTGTTTCCAGTTTGGCTATATAAGTGCATCTCTCACAGGTCATAGTGATGGGTGGTAGGAGGAGAGGGTTGTCTGTGTACATGAGGCAATTGCTGCATTGTCCCAAGATGCCCAGATTCATCAGGTAGACAGGAGAAAACACCGGGAGCTGACCTTTAGACATGCCTGAATAGGTGCTTATTTATTAAGTACTCAAAACTGTTTCCCTCTAGACAAGTGAGGAAAGTTGAGTGCTGTAGTAATTTGTAACTTATTTAGTGCTTACAATGAGTTCTGAACAAGTGCTAAGCTCAAAGAAACAGATTTGATTGCAAAACTAAAACGCTGGCTAGTTGCAAGGAAAAATTTGAAGAGCAGACTTTATGGTGCCAGGAATAGTTTAACCCTAGTTAAGTGGGGGGGGGGTTCAGGAGCTCACAAACAGTCCTGGACACAGCAAATTCAGATCTGGACAAGACTTGCCACAGGAAAGGGGGGAAGCAAGCTTATAATTTATTTTTCAGTAAAAGTGGAAATGGAGAAAGCTGGAACAGAAGTTAATTTAACGGTAACAATCTGAGTGGGTTGGCCTTCACAAATGTTCTCTGTTAGATTGAATGAACTAATAACACTAGACTGGGAGGAGTGTCACAGATCAAATATACATTATGGGTGGGCAACTGCAAAGCCACCAACTATAAGAACAAAACAACACTAGGCAGGGTGGGTGAGTAGGAAAATTTACAGTTCCTAGCTGTAGCCACTAAATGAAAGTTTTAAACAGATCAAGAGGCAAGCAGACTCTAGAGAATGCTTTTAACTGTAAACAGACAATGATAGTAATGCACACAATTACAGTTCCTAGCTGTAGAACACAGAAACCTCAAAAAATCAAAAATGCACAGAAAAGCTTGGATAGAGCACTCACAAACAGAAAATACAACTCTCAGTATGAAAAAGCTGTTTACAGTTAAGTTATTCAGTAAACATGCAATCAGAGTAATGAAATAGTATCTAGCAATGAAAAATACAGTTAAAACAGTATAAAGCAATACATAAATGCAGTGAAACAAAAAAAAGCTTTATAACAGTGCAAAATGTAGTAGATCAACTCTATAGCACAATTATAAGCACTTCAAAAGTGCAATTCAGTGAAATAAGTGTAAGAAATAACTTATCCTGCTCTTGGAATCTTAAGAAATTTCAACTTAGTTTCAGTAATGAAACAATCCACAGCCTGAGCAATACAAGCACAACCTTTTCAAGACACAGGGTTTATATACCAGTAAGAACGGAAGAGTTAGAAGATCAAATTACTACACAGCCCCTGCTATTACCCAATCACACATACTACAGAAGGTTGGGAGGCCTTGTTACTCTCAATAATAATGAAGACAATCAGAAGAAAATGGCTGCCAGAAACACAAGAAACTCAAACCAAAGTACCAGCCTAGACAACAGGCCTCTATCAAGATTATGCCACCTAAGAAGAACACAGAAACCTCACTTTAAAAGCATAGAAAGAACACCCACAAGGAGACAATACAAGTCTCAGTATGAAAAAGCAGTTTACAATTTAGTAATTAAATAAAAATGCAATTATAGTAATGCACAATATTACAGTTCCTAGCTGTAGCCACTAAATTAAAGTTTTAAACAGATCAAGAGGCAAGCAGACTCCAGAGAATGCTTTTAACTGTAAACAGACAATGATAGTAATGCACACTATTACAGTTCCTAGCTGTAGAACACAGAAACCTCAAAAAATCAAAAATGCACAGAAAAGCTTGGATAGAGCTCTCACAAACAGAAAATACAACTCTCAGTTTGAAAAAGAAATTTACAGTTAAGTAATTCAGTAAACATGCAATTAGAGTAATGAAACAGTATCTAGCAATGAAAAATACAGTTAAAACAGTATAAAACAGTACATAAATGCAGTGAAACAATAAAAAAGCTTTATAACCATGCAAAATGTAGTAGATCAACTGTATAGCACAATTATAAGTGTTTCATAAGTCCAGTTCAGTGAAATAAGTGTAAGAAATAACTTATCCTGCTCTTGGAATCTTAAGGAATTTCCACTTAGTTGCAGTAATAAAACAATCCACAGCCTGAGCAATACAAGCACAACCTTATCAAGACACAGGGTTTATATACCAGTAAGAATGGAAGAGTTAGAAGATCAAATTACTACTCAGCCCCTACAATTACCCAATCACTCGTACTACAGAAGGTCAGGAGGCCTTGTTACTCTTAATAATAATGAAGACAATCAGCAGAAAATGACTGCCAGAAGCACAGTAAACTCAAACAAAACTGCCAGCCTAGACAACAGGCCTCTATCAAGATTATGCCACCTGAGCAGAACACAGAAACCTCACTTTAAAAGCTTAGAAAGAACACCCACAACGAGAAAATACAAGTCTCAGTATGAAAAAGCAGTTTACAATTTAGTAATTAAATAAAAATGCAATTATAGTAATGCACAATATTACAGTTCCTAGCTGTAGCCACTAAATGAAAGTTTTAAACTGATCAAGGAGGAAGCAGACTCTAGAGAATGCTTTTAGCTGTAAACAGACAATGATAGTAATGCACACTATTACATTTACTAGCTGTAGAACACAGAAACCTCAAAAAATCAAAAATGCACAGAAATGCTCAGATAGAGCACTCACAAACAGAAAATACAACTCTCAGTATGAAAAAGAAGTTTACAGTTAAGTAATTCAGTAAACATGTAATTAGAGTAATGAAACAGTATCTAGCAATGAAAAATAAACTTAAAACAGTACATAAATGCAGTGAAACAATAAAAAAAGCTTTATAACAGTGCAAAATGTAGTAGATCAACTGTATAGCACAAGTATAAGTGTTTCAGAAGTGCAGTTCAGTGAAATAAGTGTAAGAAATAACTTATCCTAATCATGGAATCTTAGGGAATTTCCACTTAGTTTCAGTAATGAAACAATCCACAGTCTGAGCAATAGAAAGGGGATCCAATGCCTGTCAGCCTGGGATGACATGCTCGACAAGCTACGATGCTTCGCTAGGGACGGCTTGCACCTGTCACCCCTGGGCTTTCAGATATTGGCAAAGGCTCTTGCTACCCCCATAGTGCCTTTTTTAGGCAAGGCTCAAAAGACAAACCCACCTCCATAGGTATCACAAGGGATAAGAAACTAAGAGTAATGCTACTCAATGCCAGAAGTCTAAACCTCAAGATGCATGCACTCAAAACTCTCCTTAGCATGGAGAACATCGATATCTGTGCATTAACAGAAACCTGGTTCAAGGCTCCCGAGAGCACCCCAGCACTACCAGGTTATACCTCATACCATGCTTTTCAGTCCCAAAACTTGGACCGTACCACAAAAGGAGGGGGAGTATCAATATTCGTCAAAGATACCCACACCTCCAGGTTGGTGGCACAGCACGAAGCATCAGAGACTATCCATGTGCAACTAACAGTGGGTAAAACTGCCTTCCAGTTTATAGCCTGCTACAGACCACCCTCCCAAACTCAGGAACCCCACTCGGCCTTCCTGAGAACACTGGAAAATATGAAGGTCTCTCCAAACACCATTATATTGGGCAACTTCAACTACCCAAACATAGATTGGGAGCATTACTCTAACTCCAACACCCTAGCCCAAAGGTTCCTAGAATTTATAAACTCAAATGCTATGGAACAACTTGTTACCACTCCCACAAGAGGGGAAAACATACTAGACCTAATAATCACCAACATGGGGACTCTATGCTCTAGACCAGAAGTGTATCCCTCACTGGTAAGATCAGACCATAAACTAATCTCACTGCATATTCACATCCCGACTCCACCCCCTGCCCTGAAAACCAAAGTGAAAAACTTCTCTAAAGCAAATTTCACACTCCTCAAAACTGAGGTGGAATCCTTCAAAGCCCCCGAGCCTGTGGAAAATACGGCCCAGACCGCAGAATCCTTTATAAATGCATTCTATGAACACCTTCAGGAATGCATGGATCATGCAATCCCAAATAAAACCAAGACCCAATCCTCCAAAGGCAGATGTCCTGTCTGGTGGACCCCAGCCATAAACAAACTATACAATAGAAGGAGGAAGCTACTACATGATAGAGCAAAATCCGAAAAGGGAAGGCATCTCTGATCAGTATTAGCAAAAACCACGGGCACTCATAAAATCGCCTAAGGCCAGCTTCGAGAGAAAAATTGCACAGGACACTAAGGATAATCACAAGGCTTTCTTTAGTTATGTTAGGAACCTGGGTGGGAATTCCCAGAAATGCTCAGAATTAGTCCAAAATGACAAAAAATACACTGAACCCTCAGACATTGCCAACATCCTAGCTGACAGGTTCAGCGCAAACTCCCCCCCCTCCCCACCAAAAGGGCAAATATTTATCCCAGCAGTGTGCTGCCCCCCTGACATCTCAGCTGCTCAGGTAAGAGCTGCCCTCTCCAAAGCAAAAAACACAGCATCAATGGGACCAGACGGTGTCCCGGGCTGCGTCCTACATGAACTCCAAGAAGAGCTAAACCCAAACATAAAACTACTGTTCAATATCAGCCTTACTACAGGATATGTACCCAAAGAGTGGCGTACAGCAACAGTGGTCCCTCTCCACAAAGGTGGTGCCTCAACGGATCCTGGAAACTATCGCCCCATAAGCCTGACTAGCTTGGTCTGCAAAGCTATGGAAAGAATCATCATGGACCTCATAAATAAACATATTGGGGAATCTAAAGACACTGGATCCTACCCAGTTCGGCTTTGTTAAGGGCAGATCCTGCCTCTTAAACCTGGTTGATTTCTTTGAAACAGTCACCAAGGTCATTGTGAGGGAAGGTGGTCCACACAGCCTACCTGGACCTCGCAAAAGCCTTCGATACAATACGCCACTTGGGCATTATAGATAAGCTCACCAGCTTAAATATAAACCCCTATGTCACTAGAAGGGTTGCAAACTGGCTCAAGGACAGAACCCACATGGTTAGAATTGCTGGAGCCATGTCAGACTCCAAACCAGTTACAAGTGGCATCCCACAAGGCTCAGTCCTGGGACCTCTCTTGTTCGGTATATATTTCTCAGAGGTACAGGCCAACATGGAAGGACTGTGGCTGACTAAGTTCGCAGATGACTGCAAACTGGGCGCCATTATTGACTCTCCAGCCGACGCAAGCATCCTCCAAAAGGGCCTCATAGAAACAGACAACTGGTGCCAGAGCCATGGCCTCAAGCTAAATGACAAAAAGTGTATAGTCATCCCCTTTGGCAAAAACAAAGTGCCCACAAATTACCACATAGGTGGGTAATCCATTAAGTACAGAAGAAGTAATTAGGGACCTGGGGACCCAAGTTGATATCAATCTCTCATTTGAAAACCATGTGGCCAAAGTGGTTAGAAAAACATTTTATATAGCCCACCTAATCATGAAGGGATTCACATCTAGATCAGGGGAGGTCATCGTGCCTCTTTACTCATCCCTCATCAGGCCTATAATTGAGTACAGTGCCCCTTTCGGGATGTACCTTACCAGACACCTGCAGCAACTGGAAAGACCCCAAGCGTACCTCACCAAGAGGATCATAGGGCTCAAACAGATGCCATATGCTGCCCGGTTAAAGAAATTCCAGCTCTACTCAGTGGCATCCTGCCTGCTTAGAGGCGATCTGTGCCTGACGTATAAAGCCATGTCCAACCCGGAATTAATGGACATGCTGCACCTCAGAAAATCCAAATCCCATTGAGCTACTGGCCGAGAGACTTGAACCTCAGCACTGAAATAAATAGGACATGCTGGAGGGACAGATTCATAACCCAGAGGCTCCCTTCACTCTGGAATAAAATCCCAGTCCAGGTTAGGCAGAGTTCCTCATTGACTCTCTTCAAGAGGAATCTTGATGAGTGGATGGGAGATCATAGGTTTACCCCGGGTATCACTTCTGTGTCACTGTTAGACAGAGGCACAGTATACTAACCTCGAAAAAGGGCATAGAAAAATTAATTTAAAATGGGTGGCGAAAGCCAAATACACTCTGGCTAGGCTTATAAATGCCCTAGGGCAGATAGCCTAGTATGAACCTATGAACCTATATACAAGCACAACCTTTTCAAGACACAGGGTTTATATACCAGTAAGACTGGAAGAGTTAGAAGATCAAATTACTACTCAGCCCCTGCTATTACCCAATCACTCGTACTACAGAAGGTCAGGAGGCCTTGTTACTCTCAATAATAATGAAGACAATAAGCAGAAAATGGCTGCCAGACAAGCAGGAAACTCAAACAAAACTACCAGCCTAGACAACAGGCCTCTATCAAGATTATGCCACCTGAGCAGAACATAGAAACCTCACTTTAAAGGCATAGAAAGAACACCCACAAAGAAAAAATACAAGTCTCAGTATGAAAAAGCAGTTTACAATTTAGTAATTACATAAAAATGCAATTATAGTAATGTACAATATTACATTTCTAGCTGTTGCCACTAAATGAAAGTTTTAAACAGATCAAGGAGCAAGCAGACTCTAGAGAATGCTTTTAACTGTAAACAGACAATGATAGTAATGCACACTATTACAGTTCCTAGCTGCAGAACACAGAAACCTCAAAAAATCAAAAATGCACAGAAAAGCTCGGTTAGAGCACTCACAAACAGAAAATACAACTCTCACTTTGAAAAAGCAATTTACAGTTAAGTAATTCAGTAAACATGCAATTAGAGTAATGAAACAGTATCTAGCAATGAAAAATACAGTTAAAACAATATAAAGCAATACATAAATGCAGTGAAACAATAAAAAAAGCTTTATAACAGTGCAAAATGTAGTAGATCAACTGTATAGCACAAGTATAAGCATTTCAGAAGTGCAGTTCAGTGAAATAAGTGTAAGAAATAACTTATCCTCCTCATGGAATCTTAAGGAATTTCCACTTTGTTTCAGTAATGAAACAATCCACAGCCTGAGCAATACAAGCACAGCCTTTTCAAGACACAGGGTTAATATACCAGTAAGAATGGAAGAGTTAGAAGACCAAATTACTAGTCAGCCCCTGATATTACCCAAATCACTCATACTACAGAAGGTCAAGAAGCCTTGTTACTCTCAATAATAATGAATACAATCAGCAGAAAATGACTGCCAGAAACACAGTAAACTCAAACAAAACTACCAGCCTAGACAAGAGGTTTCTATCAAGATAATGCCACCAAAGCAGAACACAGAAACCTCACTTTAAAAGCATAGAAAGAACACCCGCAAAGAGAAAATACAAGTCTCAGTATGAAAAAGCAGCTTACAATTAGTAATTAAATAAAAATGCAATTATAGTAATGCACAATATTACAGTTCCTAGCTGTAGCCACTAAATGAAAGTTTTAAACAGATCAAGGAGCAAGCAGACTCTAGAGAATGATTTTAACTGTAAACAGACAATGATAGTAATGCACACTATTACAGTTCCTAGCTGTAGAACACTGAAACCTCAAAATATCAAAAATGCACAGAAATGCTCGGACAGAGCACTCACATGCAATTAGAGTAATGAAACAGTATCTAGCAGTGAAAAATACACTTAAACCAGGATAAAACAGTACAAAAATGCAGGGAAACAATAAAAAAGCTTTATAACAGTGCAAAATGTAGTAGATCAACTGTATAGCACAAGTATAAGCATTTCAGAAGTGCAGTTCAGTGAAATAAGTGTAAGAAATAACTTATCCTGCTTTTGGAATCTTAAGGAATTTCCACTTAGTTTCAGTAATGAAACAATCCACAGCCTGAGCAATACAACCACAACCTTTTCAAGACACAGGGTTTATATACCAGTCAGAATGGAAGAGTTAGAAGATCAAATTACTACTCAGCCCCTGCAATTTCCCAGTCACTCATATTACAGAAGGTCAGGAGGCCTTGTTACTTTCAATAATAATGAAGATAATAAGGAGAAAATAGCTGCCAAAAACACAGGAAACTCAAACAAAACTACCAGCCTAGACAACAGGCTTCAATCAACATTATGCCACCTAAGCAGAACACAGAAACCTCACTTTAAAAGCATAGAAAGAACACCCACAAAGAGAAAATACAAGTCTCAGTATAAAAAAGCATTTACAATTAGTAATTAAATAAAATTGCAATTATAGTAATGCACAATATTACAGTTCCTAGCTCTAGCCACTAAATGAAAGTTTTAAACAGATCAAGGAACAAGCAGACTCTAGAGAATGATTTTAACTGTAAACAGACAATGATAGTAATGCACACAATTACAGTTCCTAGCTGTAGAACACAGAAACCTCAAAATATCAAAAATGTACAGAAAAGCTCGGATAGAGCACTCACAAACAGAAAATGCAACTCTCAGTATGAAAAAGCAGTTTACAGTTAAGTAATTCAGTAAACATGCAATTAGAGTAATGAAACAGTATCCAGCAATGAAAAATACAGTTAAAACAGTATAAAACAGTGCATAAATGCAGTGAAACAATAAAAAAGCTTTATAACAGTGCAAAATGTAGTAGATCAACTGTATAGCACAATTATAAGTGTTTCAGAAGTGCAGTTCACTGAAATAAGTGTCAGAAATAACTTATCCTGCTCTTGGAATCTTAAGGAATTTCCACTTAGTTTCAGTAATGAAACAATCCACAGCCTGAGCAATACAAGCACAACCTTTTCAAGACACAGGGTTTATATACCAGTCAGAATGGAAGAGTTAGAAGATCAAATTACTACTCAGCCCCTGCAATTTCCCAGTCACTCATATTACAGAAGGTCAGGAGGCCTTGTTACTTTCAATAATAATGAAGATAATAAAGAGAAAATAGCTGCCAAAAACACAGGAAACTCAAACAAAACTACCAGCCTAGACAACAGGCTTCAATCAACATTATGCCACCTAAGCAGAACACAGAAACCTCACTTTAAAAGCATAGAAAGAACACCCACAAAGAGAAAATACAAGTCTCAGTATGAAAAAGCATTTACAATTAGTAATTAAATAAAATTGCAATTATAGTAATGCATAATATTACAGTTCCTAGCTCTAGCCACTAAATGAAAGTTTTAAACAGATCAAGGAGCAAGCAGACTCTAGAGAATGCTTTTAACTGTAAACAGACAATTATAGTAATGCACACTATTACAGTTCCTAGCTGTAGAACACAGAAACCTCAATAAATCAAAAATGCACAGAAAAGCTCGGATAGAGCACTCACAAACAGAAAATGCAACTCTCAGCATGAAAAGGCAGTTTACAGTTAAGTAATTCAGTAAACATGCAATTAGAGTAATGAAACAGTATCTAGCAATGCAAAATATGGATAAAACAGTATAAAACAGTATATAAATGCAGAAAAACAATAAAAAAGCTTTATAACCATGCAGAAAATGTAGTAGATCAACTGTATAGCACAATTATAAGTGTTTCATAAGTCCAGTTCAGTGAAATAAGTGTAAGAAATAACTTATCCTGCTCTTGGAATCTTAAGGAATTTCCACTTAGTTGCAGTAATGAAACAATCCACAGCCTGAGCAATACAAGCACAACCTTATCAAGACACAGGGTTTATATACCAGTAAGAATGGAAGAGTTAAAAGATCAAATTACTACTTAGCCCCTGCAATTACCCAATCACTCGTACTACAGAAGGTCAGGAGGCCTTGTTACTCTTAATAATAATGAAGACAATCAGCAGAAAAAGACCGCCAGAAACACAGTAAACTCAAACAAAACTGCCAGCCTAGACAACAGGCCTCTATCAAGACTATGCCACCTGAGCAGAACACAGAAACCTCACTTTAAAAGCATAGAAAGAATACCCACAAAGAGAAACTACAAGTCTCAGTATGAAAAAGCAGTTTACAATTTAGTAATTAAATAAAAATGCAATTATAATAATGCACACTATTACAGTTCCTGGCTGTAGCTACTAAATGAAAGTTTTAAACAGATCAAGGAACAAGCAGACTCTAGAGAATGCTTTTAACTGTAAACAGACAATGATAGTAATGCACACTATTACAGTTCCCAGCTGTAGAACACAGAAACCTCAATAAATCAAAAATGCACAGAAAAGCTTGGATAGAGCACTCACAAACAGCAAATACAACTCTCAGTATGAAAAAACAGTCTACAGTTAGTAATTCAGTAAACATGCAATTAGAGTAATGAAACAGTATCTAGCAATAAAAAATAAAGTTAAAACAGTACATAAATGCAGTGAAACAATAAAAAAAACTTTATAACACTGCAAAATGTAGTAAATCAACTGTACAGCACAATTATAAGTGTTTCACAAGTGCAGTTCAGTGAAATAAGTGTAAGAAATAACTTATCCTGCTCTTGGAATCTTAAGGAATTTCCCCTTAGTTTCAGTAATGAAACAATCCACAGCCTGAGCAATACAAACACAACCTTTTCAAGACACAGGGTTTATGTACCAGTAAGAATAGAAGAGTTAGAAGATCAAATTACTACTCAGCCCCTGCTATTACCCAATCACACATACTACAGAAGGTCAGAAGGCCTTGTTACTTTCAATAATAATGAAAACAATCAGCAGAAAATAGCAGCCAAAGACACAGGAAACTCAAACAAAACTACCAGCCTAGACAACAGGCCTCTATCAAGATTATGCCACCTGAGCAGAACACAGAAACCTCACTTTAAAAGCTTAAAAAGAACACCCACAATGAGAAAATACAAGTCTCAGTATGAAAAAGCAGTTTACAATTTAGTAATTAAATAAAAATGCAATTATAGTAATGCACAATATTACAGTTCCTAGCTGTAGCCACTAAATGAAAGTTTTAAACTGATCAAGGAGGAAGCAGACTCTAGAGAATGCTTTTAGCTGTAAACAGACAATGATAGTAATGCACATTATTACATTTCCTAGCTGTAGAACACAGAAACCTCAAAAAATCAAAAATGCACAGAAATGCTCAGATAGAGCACTCACTAACAGAAAATACAACTCTCAGTATGAAAAATAAGTTTACAGTTAAGTAATTCAGTAAACATGTAATTAGAATAATGAAACAGTATCTAGCAATGAAAAATAAACTTAAAACAGTATAAAACAGTACATAAATGCAGTGAAACAATAAAAAAAGCTTTATAACAGTGCAAAATGTAGTAGATCAACTGTATAGCACAAGTATAAGTGTTTCAGAAGTGCAGTTCAGTGAAATAAGTGTAAGAAATAACTTTTCCTAATCATGGAAACTTAAGGAATTTCCACTTAGTTTCAGTAATGAAACAATCCACAGTCTGAGCAATAGAAAGGGGATCCAATGCCTGTCAGCCTGGGATGACATGCTCGACAAGCCACGATGCTTCGCTAGGGACGGCTTGCACCTGTCACCCCTGGGCTTTCGGATATTGGCAAAGGCTCTTGCTACCCCCATAGTGCCTTTTTTAGGCAAGGCTCAAAAGACAAACCCACCTCCATAGGTATCACAAGGGATAAGAAACTAAGAGTAATGCTACTCAATGCCAGAAGTCTAAACCTCAAGATGCATGCACTCAAAACTCTCCTTAGCATGGAGAACATCGATATCTGTGCAGTAACAGAAACCTGGTTCAAGGCTCGAAAGCACCCCAGCACTACCAGGTTATACCTCATACCATGCTTTTCAGCCCCAAAACTTGGACCGTACCACAAAAGGAGGGGGAGTATCAATATTCATCAAAGATACCCACACCTCCAGGTTGGTGGCACAGCACGAAGCATCAGAGACTATCCATGTGCAACTAACAGTGGGTAAAACTGCCTTCCAGTTTATAGCCTGCTACAGACCACCCTCCCAAACTCAGGAACCCCACTCGGCCTCCCTGAGAACACTGGAAAATATGAAGGTCTCTCCAAACACCATTATATTGGGCGACTTCAACTACCCAAACATAGACTGGAAGCATTACTCTAGCTCCAACACCCTAGGCCAAAGGTTCCTAGAATTTATAAACTCAAATGCTATGGAACAACTTGTTACCACTCCCACAACAGGGGAAACCATACTGGACCTAATCATCACCAACATGGAGACTCTATGCTCTAGACCAGAAGTGTATCCCTCACTGGTAAGATCAGACCATAAACTAATCTCACTGGATATTCACATTCTGACTCCACCCCCTGCCCTGAAAACCACAGTGAAAAACTTCTCTAAAGCAAATTTCATACTCCTCAAAACCGAGGTGGAATCCTTCAAAGCCCCCGAGCCTGTGGAAAATACGGCCCAGACCGCAGAATCTTTTATAAATGCATTCTATGAACACCTTCAGGAATGCATGAATCATGCAATCCCAAATAAAACCAAGACCCAATCCTCCAAAGGCAGATGTCCTGTCTGGTGGACCCCAGCCATAAACAAACTATACAATAGAAGGAGGAAGCTACTACATGATAGAGCAAAATCCCCAAAAGGGAAGGCATCTCTGATCAGTATTAGCAAAAAACTACGGTCACTCATAAAATCGTCTAAGGCCAGCTTCGAGAGAAAAATTGCACAGGACACTAAGGAAAATCACAAGGCTTTCTTTAGTTATGTTAGGAACCTGGGTGGGAATTCCCAGAAATGCTCAGAATTAGTCCAAAATGACAAAAAATACACTGAACCCGCAGACATTGCCAACATCCTAGCTGACAGGTTCAGTGCAAACTCCCCTCCCACCAAAGGGCAAATATTTATCCCAGCAGTGTGCTGCCCCCCTGACATCTCAGCTGCTCAGGTAAGAGCTGCCCTCTCCAAAGCAAAAAACACAGCATCAATGGGACCAGACGGTGTCCCGGGCTGCGTCCTACATGAACTCCAAGAAGAGCTAAACCCAAACATAAAACTACTGTTCAATATCAGCCTTACTACAGGATATGTACCCAAAGAGTGGCGTACAGCAACAGTTGTCCCTCTCCACAAAGGTGGTGCCTCAACGGATCCTGGAAACTATCGCCCCATAAGCCTGACTAGCTTGGTCTTGCAAAGCTATGGAAAGAATCATCATGGACCTCATAAATAAACATATTGGGGAATCTACAGACACTGGATCCTACCCAGTTTGGCTTTGTTAAGGGCAGATCCTGCCTCTTAAACCTGGTTGATTTCTTTGAAACAGTCACCAAGGCCATTGACGAGGGGAAGGTGGTCCACACAGCCTACCTGGACCTCGCAAAAGCCTTCGATACAATACCTCACTCGGGCATTATAGATAAGCTCACCAGCTTAAATATAAACCCCTATGTCACTAGATGGGTTGCAAACTGGCTCAAGGACAGGACCCACATGGTTAGAATTGCTGGAGCCATGTCAGACTCCAAACCAGTTACAAGTGGCATCCCACAAGGCTCAGTCCTGGGACCTCTCTTGTTCGGTATATATTTCTCGGAGGTACAGGACAACACGGAAGGACTGTGGCTGACTAAGTTCGCAGATGACTGCAAACTGGGCGCCATTATCGACTCTCCAGCCGATGCAAGCATCCTCCAAAAGGGCCTCATAGAAACAGACAACTGGTGCCAGAGCCATGGCCTCAAGCTAAATGCCAAAAAGTGTATAGTCATCCCCTTTGGCAAAAACAAAGTGCCCACAAATTACCACATAGGTGGGTAATCCATTAAGTACAGAAGAAGTAATTAGGGACCTGGGGACCCAAGTTGATATCAATCTCTCATTTGACAACCAGGTGGCCAAAGTGGTTAGAAAAACATTTTATATAGCCCACCTAATCATGAAGGGATTCACATCTAGATCAGGGGAGGTCATCCTGCCTCTTTACTCATCCCTCATCAGGCCCATAATTGAGTACAATGCCCCTTTCGGGATGTACCTTACCAAACACCTGCAGCAACTGGAAAGACCCCAAAAGTACCTCACCAAGAGGATCATAGGGCTCAAACAGATGCCATATGCTGCCCGGTTAAAGAAACTCCAGCTCTACTCAGTGGCATACCGCCTGCTCAGAGGCGATCTGTGCCTGACGTATAAAGCCATGTCCAACGCGGATTTAATGGACATGCTGCACCTCAGAAAATCCAAATCCCATTGAGCTACGCGCTTGAGAGACTTGAACCTCAGCACTGAAATAAATAGGACATGCTGGAGGGACAGATTCATAACCCAGAGGCTCCCTTCACTCTGGAATAAAATCCCAGTCCAGGTTAGGCAGAGTCCCTCATTGACTCTCTTCAAGAGGAATCTTGATGAGTGGATGGGAGATCGTAGGTTTACCCCGGGTATCACTTCTGTGTCACTGTTAGACAGAGGCACAGTATACTAACCTCAAAAAAGGGCATAGCAAAATTAATTTAAAATGGGTGGTGTAAGCCAAACACACTCTGGCTAGGCTTATAAATGCCCTAGGGCAGATAGCCTAGTATGAACCTATGAACCTATATACAAGCACAACCTTTTCAAGACACAGGGTTCATATACCAGTAAGACTGGAAGAGTTAGAAGATCAAATTACTACTCAGCCCCTGCTATTACCCAATCACTCATACTACAGAAGGTCAGGAGGCCTTGTTACTCTCAATAATAATGAAGACAACAAGCAGAAAATGGCTGCCAGACAAGCAGGAAACTCAAACAAAACTACCAGCCTAGACAACAGGCCTCTATCAAGATTATGCCACCTGAGCAGAACATAGAAACCTCACTTTAAAGGCATAGAAAGAACACCCACAAAGAGAAAATACAAGTCTCAGTATGAAAAAGCAGTTTACAATTTAGTAATTACATAAAAATGCAATTATAGTAATGCACACTATTTCAGTTCCTAGCTGTAGCCACTAAATGAAAGTTTTAAACTGATCAAGGAGCAAGCAGACTCTAGAGAATGCTTTTAACTGTAAACAGACAATGATAGTAATGCACACTATTACAGTTCCTAGCTG
Source organism: Protopterus annectens (assembly GCF_019279795.1). NCBI lineage: Eukaryota > Metazoa > Chordata > Ceratodontiformes > Protopteridae > Protopterus > Protopterus annectens. The sequence goes on from NC_056728.1 coordinate 46,189,729, forward strand.
TAGAACACGGAAACCTCAAAAAATCAAAAATGCACAGAAATGCTCAGATAGAGCACTCACAAACAGAAAATAAAACTCTCAGTATGAAAAAGCAGTTTACAGTTAAGTAATTCAGTAAACATGCAATTGGAGTAATGAAACAGTATCTAGCAATGAAAAATACAGTTAAAACAGTATAAATCAATACATAAATGCAGTGAAACAATAAAAAAAGCTTTATAACAGTGCAAAATGTAGTAGATCAACTGTATAGCACAAGTATAAGCATTTCAGAAGTGCAGTTCAGTGAAATAAGTGTAAGAAATAACTTATCCTGCTCTTGGAATCTTAAGGAATTTCCAATTAGTTTCAGTAATGAAACAATCCACAAGCACAACCACAAGCAGTACAAGCACAACCCTTTCAAGACACAAGGTTTATATACCAGTAAGAATGGAAGAGTTAGAAGATCAAATTAGGACCCAACCCTGCTATTTCCTAATCACACGTACTAAGTCAGGAGGCCTTGTTACTCTCAATAATAATGAAGACAATCAGCAGAAAATGACTGCCAGAAACACAGTAAACTCAAACAAAATTACCAGCCCAGACAACAGGCCTCTATCAAGATTATGCCACCTAAGCAGAACACAGAAACCTCACTTTAAAAGCATAGAAAAACACCCACAAACAGAAAATACAAGTCTCAGTATGAAAAAGCAGTTTACAACTTAGTAATTAAATACAAATGCAATTATAGTAATGCACACTACTACAGTTCCTAGCTGTAGCCACTAATTGAATGTTTTAAACTGATCAAGGAGCAAGCAGACTCTAGAGAATGCTTTTAACTGTAAACAGACAATGATAGTAATGCACACTATTACAGTTCCTAGCTGTAGAACGCGGAAACCTCAAAAAATCAAAAATGCACAGAAATGCTCGGATAGAGCACTCACAAACAGAAAATACAACTCTCAGTATGAAAAAGCAGTTTACAGTTAAGTAATTCAGTAAACATGCAATTGGAGTAATGAAACAGTATCTAGCAATGAAAAATACACTTAAAACAGTATAAAACAGTACATAAATGCAGTGAAACCATAAAAAAAGCTTTATAACAGTGCAAAATGTAGTAGATCAACTGTATAGCACAAGTGTAAGCATTTCAGAAGTGCAGTTCAGTGAAATAAGTGTAAGAAATAACTTCCCTGCTCTTGGAATCTTAAGGAATTTCCAATTAGTTTCAGTAATGAAACAATCCACAGCCTGAGCAATACAAGCACAACCTTATCAAGACACAGGGTTTATATACCAGTAAGAATGGAAGAGTTAGAAGATCAAATTACTACTCAGCCCCTGCTATTACTCAATCACTCGTACTACAGAAGTTCAGGAGGCCTTGTTACTCTCAATAATAATGAAGACAATCAGCAGAAAATGGCTGCCAGAAACACAAGAAACTCAAACAAAAGTATCAGCCTAGACAACAGGCCTCTATCAAGATTATGCCACCTGAGCAGAACACAGAAACCTCACTTTAAAAGCATAGAAAGAACACCCACAAAGAGAAAATACAAGTCTCAGTATGAAAAAGCAGTTTACAATTTAGTAATAAAATAAAAATGCAATTATAGTAATGCACACTATTACAGTTCCTAGCTGTAGCCACTAAATGAAACTTTTAAACAGATCAAGGAGCAAGCAGACTCTAGAGAATGCTTTTAACTGTAAACAGACAAGGATAGTAAAACACACTATTACAGTTCCTAGCTGTAGAACACAGAAACCCCCAAAAAATCAAAAATGCACAGAAAAGCTCAGACAGAGCACTCACAAACAGAAAATGCAACTCTCAGTATGAAAAAGTAGTTTACAGTTAAGTAATTCAGTAAACATGCAATAAGAATGATGAAACAGTATATAGCAATGAAAAATATGGATAAAACAGTATAAAACAAAACATAAATGCAGTGAAAAAATAAAAAAGCTTTATAACAGTGCCAAATGCAGTAGATCAACTGTATAGAACAATTATAAGCATTTCAGAAGTGCAATTCAGTGAAATAAGTGTAAGAAATAACTTATCCTGCTCTTGAAATCTTAAAGAATTTCCACTTAGTTTCAGTAATGAAACAATCCACAGTCTGAGCAATACAAGCACAACCTTTTCAAGACAAAGGGTTTATATACCAGTAAGAATGGAAGAGTTAGAAGATCAAATAACTACTCAGCCCCTGCTATTACCCATTCACTCGTACTACAGAAGGTCAGGAGGCCCTGTTGCTATCAATAATAATGAAGACAATCAGCAGAAAATGGCTGCCAGAAACACAGTAAACTCAAACAAAACTACCAGCCTAGACAACAGGCCTCTATCATGATTATGCCACCTGAGCAGAACATAGAAGCCTCACTTTAAAAGCATAGAAAGAACACCCGCAAAGAGAAAATACAAGTCTCTGTATGAAAAAGCAGTTTACAATTTAGTAATTAAATAAAAATGCAATTATAGTAATGCACAATATTACAGTTCCTACCTGTAGCCACTAAATGAAAGTTTTAAACAGATCAAGGAGCAAGCAGACACTACAGAATGCTTTTAACTATAAACAGACAATGATAGTAATGCACACTATTACAATTCCTAGCTGTAGAATACAGAAACCTCAACAAATCAAAAATGCACAGAAAAGCTCCGATAGACCACTCAAAAACAGAAAATACAACCCTCAGTGTGAAAAAACAGTTTACAGTTAAGTAATTCAGTAAACATGCAATTAGAGTAATGAAACATCTAGCAATGAAAAATACAGTTAAAACAGTACATAAATGCAGGGAAACAATAAAAAAAGCTTTATAACCATGCAAAATGTAGTAGATTAACTGTAGAGCACAATTATAAGTGTTTCAGAAGTGCAGTTTAGTGAAATAAGTGTAAGAAATAACTTATCCTGCTCTTGGAATCTGAAGGAATTTCCACTTAGTTTCAGTAATGAAACAATCCACAGCCTGAGCAATACATGCACAACCTTTTCAAGACACAGGGTTTATATAACAGTAAGAATGGAAGAGTTAGAAGATCAAATTACTACTCAGCCCCTGCTATTACTCAGTCACTCATACTACAGAAGGTCAGGAGGCCTTGTCACTCTCAATAATAATGAAGACAATCAGCAGAAAATGGCTGCCAGAAACACAAGAAACTCAAACAAATCTACGAGCATACACAACAGGCCTCTATCAAGATTATGCCACCTGAGCAGAACACAGAAACCTCACTTTAAAAGCATAGAAAGAACACCCACAAAGAGAAAATACAAGTCTCAGTATGAAAAAGCATTTTACAATTTAGTAATTAAATAAAAATGCAATTATAGTAATGCACAATATTACAGTTCCTTGCTATAGCCACTAAATTAAAGTTTTAAACAGATCAAGGAGCAAGCAGACTCTAGAGAATGCTTTTAACTGTAAACAGAGAATGATAGTAATGCACAATATTGCAGTTCCTAGCTGTAGAACACAGAAACCTCAATAAATCAAAAATGCACAGAAAAGCTCGGACAGAGCACTCACAAACAGCAAATACAACCCTCAGTGTGAAAAAATAGTTTACAGTTACGTAATTCAGTAAACATGCAATTAGAGTAATGAAACAGTATCTAGCAATGAAAAATACAGTTAAAACAGTATAAAACAGTACAGAAATGCAGGGAAACAATAAAAAAGCTTTATAACAGTGCAAAATGTAGTAGATCAACTGTATAACATAATTATAAGCATTTCAGAAGTGCAGTTCAGTGAAATAAGTGTAAGAAATAACTTATCCTGTTCTTGGAATCTTAAGGAATTTCCACTTAGTTTCAGTATTGAAACAATCCACAGCCTGAGCAATACAAGCACAACCTTTTCAAGACACAGGGTTAATATACCAGTAAGAATAGAAGAGTTAGAAGATCAAATTACTACTCAGCCCCTGCTATTACCCAATCACAAGTACTACAGAAGGTCAGGAGGCAATGTTACTCTTAATAATAATGAAGACAATCAGCAGAAAATGGCTGCCAGAAACAAAAGAAACTCAAACAAAACTACCAGCCTAGACAACAGGCCTCTATCAAGATTATGCAACCTGAACAGAACACAGAAACCACATTTTAAAGCATAGAAAGAACACCCATAAAGAGAAAATACAAGTCTCAGTATGAAAAAGCAGTTTAAATATTAGAAATTAATTAAAAATGCAATTATAGTAATGCACACTATTACAGCTCCTAGCTGTAGCCATTAAATGAAAGTTTTAAACAGATCAAGGAGCAAGCACACTCTAGAGAATGCTTTTAACTGTAAACAGACAATAATAGTAATGCACACTGTTACAGTTCTTAGCTGTAGAACACAGAAACCTCAAAATATCAAAAATGCACAGAAAAGCTCAGACAGAGCACTCACAAACAGAAAATACAACTCTCAGTATGAAAAAGCAGTTTACAGTTAAGTAATTCAGTAAACATGCAATTAGTGTAATGAAACAGTATCTAGCAATGAAAAATACAGTTAACAGCATAAACAGTACATACATGCAGTGAAACAATAAAAAAAGCTTTATAACAGTGCAAAAAGTAGAGCAACTGTAGAGCACAATTTTAAGTGTTTCAGAAGTGCAGTTCACTGAAATAAGTGTAAAAAATAACTTATCCTGCTCTTGGAATCTTAAAGAATTTAGTTTCAGTAATGCAGTACAATCCACAGTCTGAGCAATACAAGCACCACCTTTTCCAGACACAGGGTTTATATACCAGGAAGAATTGAAGAGTTAAAAGAACAAATTTTTATACAGCCCCTGCTATTAGCCAATCACTCGTACTACAGAACGTCAGGAGGACTTTTTAGTTTCAATAATAATGAAGACAATCAGCAGAAAATGCTGCCAGAAACACAGGAAACACAAACAAAACTACCAGCCTAGACAACAGGCCTCTATCAAGATTCTGCCACCTGAGCAGAACATAGAAACCTCACTTTAAAAGCATAGAAAGAACGCCCGCAAAGAGAAAATACAAGTATCAGTATGAAAAAGCAGTTTACAATTTAGTAATTAAATAAAAATGCAATTATAGTAATGCACAATATTACAGTTCCTAGCTGTAGTCATTAAATGAAAGTTTTAAACAGACCAAGGAGCAAGCAGACTCTAAAGAATGCTTTTAATTGAAAACAGATAATGATAGTAATGCACACTATTACAGTTCCTAGCTGTAAAACACTGAAACCTCAAAAAATCAAAAATGCACAGAAAAGCTTGGATAGAGCACTCACAAACAGAAAATGCAAATCCCAGTATGAAAAAGCAGTTTACAGTTAAGTAATTCAGTAAACATGCAATTAGAGTAATGAAACAGTATCTAGCAATGAAAAAACAGTATAAAACATAACATAAAAGCAGTGAAACAATTAAAAGCTTTATAACAGTGCACAATGTAGTAGATCAACTGTATAGCACAATTATAAGTGTTTCAGAAGTGCAGTTCAGTGAAATAAGTGTAAGAAATAACTTATCCTGCTCTTGAAATCTTAAGGAATTTCCACTTAGTTTCAGTAATGAAACAATCCACAGCCTTAGCAATACAAGTACAACCTTTTCAAGACACATGGTTTATATTACCAGTAAGAATGGAAGCGTTAGAAGATCAAATTACTACTCAGCCCCTGCTATTACCCAATCACTCGTACTACAGAAGGTCAAGAGGCCTTGTTACTCTCAGTAATAATGAAGACAATCAGCAGAAAATAGCTGCCAGAAACACAGAAAACTCAAACAAAACTACCAGCCTAGACAACAGGCCTCTATCAAGATTATGCCACCTGAGCAGAACAGAGAAACCTCACTTTAAAAGCATAGAAAGAACACCCACAAAAAGAAAATACAAGTCTCAGTATGAAAAAGCAGTTTACAATTTAGTAATTAAATAAAAATGCATATATAGTAATGTACACTATTACAGTTCCTAGCTGTAGCCAGTAAATGAAAGTTTTAAACTGATCAAGGACAAGCACAGTCAAGAGAATGCTCTTAACTGTAAACAGACAATGATAGTAATGCACACTTTTACAGTTCCTAGCTGTAGAACACAGAAACCTCAAAAAATCAAAAATGCACAGAAATGCTCGGATAGAGCACTCACAAACAGAAATTACAACTCTCAGTATGAAAAAGCAGCTTACAGTTAAGTAATTCAGTAAACATGCAATTAGAGTAATGAAACAGTATCTAGCAATGAAAAATACAGTTAAAACAGTATAAAGCAGTACATAAATGCAGTGAAACAATAAAAAAAGCTTTATAACAGTGCAAAATGTAGTAGATCAACTGTATAGCACACATATAAGCATTTCAGAAGTGCAGTTCAGTGAAATAAGTGTAAGAAATAACTTATCCTGCTCTTGGAATCTTAAGGAATTTCCACTTAGTTTCAGTAATGAAACAATCCACAGCCTGAGCAATACAAGCACAACCTTTTCAGGACACAGGGTTAATATACCAGTAGGAATAGAAGAGTTAGAAGGTCAAATTACTACTCAGCCCGTGCTATTTCCCAATCACTCGTACTACAGAAGGTCAGGAGGCCTTGTTACTCTCACTAATAAGGAAGACAATCAGCAGAAAATGGCTGCAAGAAAACAAAGGAAACTCAAACAAAACTACCTGCCTAGACAACAGGCCTCTATAAAGATTATGCCACCTGAGCAGAACACAGAAACCTCACTTTAAAAGCATAGAAAGAACACCCACAAAGATAAAATACAATTCTCAGTATGAAAAAGCAGTTTACAGTTTAGTAATTAAATAAAAATGCAATTATAGTAATGCACAATATTACAGTTCCTAGCTGTAGCCATTAAATGAAAGTTTTAAACAGACCAAGGAGCAAGCAGACTCTAAAGAATGCTTTTAATTGAAAACAGATAATGATAGTAATGCACACTATTACAGTTCCTAGCTGTAAAACACTGAAACCTCAAAAAATCAAAAATGCACAGAAAAGCTTGGATAGAGCACTCACAAACAGAAAATGCAAATCCCAGTATGAAAAAGCAGTTTACAGTTAAGTAATTCAGTAAACATGCAATTAGAATAATGAAACAGTATCTAGCAATGAAAAAACAGTATAAAACATAACATAAATGCAGTGAAACAATTAAAAGCTTTATAACAGTGCACAATGTAGTAGATCAACTGTATAGCACAATTATAAGTGTTTCAGAAGTGCAGTTCAGTGAAATAAGTGTAAGAAATAACTTATCCTGCTCTTGAAATCTTAAGGAATTTCCACTTAGTTTCAGTAATGAAACAATCCACAGCCTTAGCAATACAAGTACAACCTTTTCAAGACACAGGGTTTATATACCAGTAAGAATGGAAGCGTTAGAAGATCAAATTACTACTCAGCCCCTGCTATTACCCAATCACTCGTACTACAGAAGGTCAAGAGGCCTTGTTACTCTCAGTAATAATGAAGACAATCAGCAGAAAATGGCTGCCAGAAACACAAGAAACTCAAACAAACCTACCAGCCTAGACAACAGGCCTCTATCAAGATGATGCCACCTGAGCAGAACACAGAAACCTCACTTTAAAAGCATAGAAAGAACACACACAAAGAGAAAATACAAGTCTCAGTATGAAAAAGCAGTTTACAATTTAGTAATTAAATAAAAATGCAATTATAGTAATGCACACTGTTACTGTTCCTAGCTGTAGCCACTAAATGAAAGTTTTAAACAGATCAAGGAGCAAGCAGACTCTAGAGAATGCTTTTAACTGTAAACAGACAATGATAGTAATGCACACTATTACAGTTCCTAGCTGTAGAACACAGAAACCTCAAAATATCAAAAATGCACAGAAAAGCTCGGATAGAGCACTCACAAACAGAAAATACAACTCTCAGTATGAAAAAGCAGTTTACAGTTAAGTAATTCAGTAAACATACAATAAGAGTAATGAAACAGTATCTAGCAATGAAAAATACAGTTAAAACAGTATAAAACAGTACATAAATGCAGTGAAACAATAAAAAAGCTTTATAACAGTGCAAAATGTAGTAGATCAACTGTACAGCACAATTATAAACGTTTCAGATGTGCGAAGGTGTCGACAGCAGTACCACAGGATCGCGGAATGTTGAATCTGCGGATGTCGAACCCAAGATTACTGAATGCCGGCCAGGCTACTTTTCCCCCTCTCGACCCATGGTAGCACTTGTTGCCATGGTTGTGTGATCAGGAATTTCAAATTCAACATTGCGTGTGACATTCTGAGCACTCGGTCGTACCAGATTCTACATTTAGGTTTGGCATTATGATGGATCGACCTTGGTCACATGACCAAATGCATGTAAACCAATCTCTATGCATATGTACCTGAGGTGTATGGGTATTCATGCAAAATATCTCAAAAATAAAATGTGTTTTTTGCAGGTGGCAAACTGCCCTTTTACTTAGATATTTTTAATCTAAGGTCCACCCCAAATGAAATGATGATCAAACTTTCTTCATTAGCCATCAATATATTTCTTATCTGAAATACGTTGCTACAATTAGCAGTGACCATATACAGTACAAGTAGTCACCAAACTGAGACTAGCTTGAGTAAACAGCAACACAATCAAACAAAGCTCAGGTAGGGCATGGTAAACCAGCTCAGAAGTATCTGCCAAATGTATATGTCGAGGATATTCCTAAAGACAACCGGGCATCCAGATAATTTGACTTAATCTGATGACTTAGACAACCGGGCATCCAGATAATTTGACTTAATCTGATGACTTATTACAACTAATAGCTACCCTAGAAGTTATCACATATATTTTTTGAGGTTGTCTGCTGTAGAAAGCAACTGAGCATTTTAACATCCTTAGGTTGTAGTAACATACTATTCAGTTAATTGCTTTCTATATTCAGGGTATATATTTCACATTGTTTTTCATACTAATGGCTAGTTGCTTGTTTTTGTGTTTTCAAGAAGTAATAAGGTCATATCTAAGTCTTCTAAAGTCTAAGCACAAACACAGATACTTGGGTCTGTCGGCATAGGACTTTTTTTCTTGTGCTGCCAACGTCCTCAAAAAGTGTACACAGATATATACAGCTGCACTCACTGTTGAATATTTCAAGTTGGAAATTTTGGTACATTGTAAGTGATTGCCAGGATATACCAACAGCGATTAGCTGATTTAACAGGTGGACTTACATTGTTGCTGTTCTCTGAAATAGGATTTCCATGATGTGTACATGGTACTGTAGGGCTCTAAAAACCCTGGGTCAGATGCTGTCCTTTTATATTCTAGGTAAGGCACAAAGAAATCTTCTATGTCCTTCATAACATCAGTCCAGTAAAATTTAGGTACAATCCTAGCTTTTATCTTAATCTATTACTAAATGACCACCAACAATGCGGCTATGTGCTAACTTCGTTGCAAGTCCTCTAAACAGGTCTTAGACTTATATATGGCTCAGTATGTGTTCATTGTCTTTAGTTATCCTGCAGACTAGGTTATTTCTTAGCTTAAAGTATGAAGTGGGTTGCTCTGTTGCCTTGGTTCCCCTTCAACCTTTGCTGTATTCTCTTTAGCTGTACTTACTGTACTGTATTCCCTCTCAATTCTTTTTGAAATTGACTTAGCATATCTGGAGATAAGCATTATTTTCTCATTACTGTTAACATGTAGGCTGTGGTCTATTCTATAAATGCAGATATAGGTTTCTCCCCTTCATCTAGTTCATACTCCATAAAACATAACTCATAAAACAATTTTCTTCCATCAAGGGTACTGGTAGTTTCCTTTTCTCCTCTTCAGTTATCTTATTTTGTTATCTTTAGTGTCTTGTTTCTGTTTCTGGCTTGCTCTCTGCTTTGGTATAGTAGGGATAAGCTTAAGACTCAGTTCAAGTTTCCTTTCTCCATTTCTTTAGCATGCGATTCATTTAATGCTTCCTCAGTTTCTACATCTACTTTCTTCAGTGCATTTTTAATTATAGGCCTTCCATAACTTTTTCCACATTAACCCCCACCCCTTTATTATTTTAACAACTCAATTCATTTGGCAAATCTCTGTATCAGATGTATCTAATCCTTCTACCCATAGGCAAATCTTAGCTCCTTTTCTGTCTTCTAGTCTTACACCTTTCTCTTAACTAAAGCTATGTATTTCTGGCATTACACCTGGCTGAACTCCCTAAATAAATTACACAGCTCTTTCAACTAGGAAAAAGTCTTAGCTGATTATCACATTGGCTGTTACAGTAAGTACTAAAGCTACTGGGTGCAACTGTTTACCTACAAGTGTCTGTATTTCTACTTGTGTTACAGGGTACTCCTTTTTGTATCCACATACACATATTACTTCAATTTTCTGTTTACAAGTTGTTTTATGCTTACCAACATATCATGATCTAACTAGTGTAATCATGATCATCGAGTCTAGAAACCCCTTCAATTCTTTCCATTCTACCACAGTAGTGTATCTACCAAGTTTAGTAATAGCACATTGACAAAAAGCAGACTCTACACTTCACACTATTAGCAGTAAAAAAAATCAACATTTTCACATTTAACATGCTTTCTGGTACAGCTTGTTGGTTAACATTAACATTTCTTTTACAGATACAGTACTGTTGTAAATAACTGTGCCATTTTGCTATGTGCCCTTTTCTATGACACTTAAAACAAACCATCTCAGATGGTATTTTTTTCCTTTTCTTCAGGCAAAGAAACATACTTAAATGAAGGCTCACTAGTAGCCCTTGGTGCATGCAAATTGACTTAAGGTTTACAATTTCAATTAACAACAGATGTTGTAGTAAAACAACTACTTTTAAATGTATCTACAGTCAAGATGTCTAGAATTTAACTTTACTCATATGAGGATATAGACACAATTTCCAAATATGCATTAAATCAGCCATTTGTAATCTCACCAATTTGTCCATACTCAATGACCAGTTTTGAAACTGAAGTGACTGAGCCTTGGATAAATCTTCAGACCTTGCCAAAATGTCTTGTTTCAGTTTCTGATAGCCATGTGCATCAGCAGCCCTATGACTCTTGTACACTAACAGTGAATCCCTGGTTAAGTGTCAGTACAGTACCCTCAGCCACTCTGCTTTGGGTCAGTTTTCCCTGTTTGCATCTATCAAATGCCACCAGGGAAATCCCCACACTGTCTTCAAGTCAGAGCTTTTGTCAGATAGGTTTTAGGACATCCATAAAGGTGGATGGTTGGATTATTATGCTGTTTAACTGTTGCAGGAGGCTAAGCAGCTGTTTGTCGATGGTTGCACTCTTCTCTTGAAGGGCTGTAGTTGAGCTCATTAAAGTCTTATTAGAGTACATGGGAGCCTCCAGCAACTTTTCCATTTTAAAGAAAACACAGCAGCTACATTTCATAGGACACAACAGAAAATGTCTTCAAGGCAAGGAAACCCTTCTCACTGTGGCAACAATCTCCTTTGCCAGAACAAATGCCCATATAGGCATAAGTGTTTTTATGTTTCTCATACACTTTGAGAGGAATCAATATTCATAGGCAGTTGCTAGGCCTGTAGTCTGGGAGACCATTAAGTAGTTTAGCCTAAATTCCCCAAATGTCTCATAGCACTAATTACATGACTTGCTCAAGGTCACAATGAAGTCAAATGAAGGCTGAGGGAATTAAACCCTAATGCAGCTGATTAACCACTCAGAGCCTTAGTCTTCTACTATAACAACCAGACTGAGACAGGTCAATGTTTTTAATTAGCAATATTACTTGAAGCTGTGGAATTTCAATCAGGGAAGCTGTATTTCTTTCTGGGGTTGGAAAAAACAATTAATCCATGCAGATGCAGGTAACTTGTAAACATGACAATTTGCAAAAAAAAAAAATTCTGCCTGCTGCAGCCATCAATGGAGCATTTTAAAGTATTGCAAACCAGTCTAATTAAACTGTTTTCTCAAATTTTAAATTATATTTATTTACACAGACAAAGGAAAAATACTTTCTTGCCACAAAAAGGGGAAGTAAACAAAATCCACTCCTTTTATAACTGTCTTCACACAGTTAAGTTCACTGTGGAAGCTTTTCTTTATACAGGGCTTCTCAAAGCAAACATTACTTCTACAGGCTTTACCACACATGCTAATTTCCAAAAGTTTTCCCCACACAAGACAACAGTTCTTTATCCATTTCAGACTTCAGATTTCAGTAAAACCTTCTAAACTGCCTTAATTCTGGAGATACTTCTTTGAACCTTCTTTGGACCTACAAGATAGGTATCCTATTTCTTCCATAGGAAGTGGCCATTCTATCCCCCACACCACACCTATTCTTCATCAGTTGCTATAGACAGCCTCCCTCTAGTTTGCCTGCCTACTCTGCATATCTCAAGAGCTCTGCAGTTCCTTTCCCTAACGCACCCTTTAGTGAATGCAACACAAACAGCAGATATAATGCATCATCACCAGCAGTGTTGTTTTCCTCATCAGTCAATATGTTACTATATATGTCCTCCAGTTTCCTCCCAAAGCATGACGACATGGATTGGTGTCTTTAAAGCATGTGTGTGTGTGTGTGTGTGTGTGTGTGTGTGTGTGTGTGTGTGTGTGTGTGTGTGTGTGTGTGTGTGTCTGTGTGTGTGTGTGTGTGTCTGTGTGTGTGTGTGTCTGTGTCTGTGTCTGTGTGTGTGCGTGTATGCAATACAGAAGAAAGCCTGATCTGCTTCTATTCCATACTGCCTATTAAAGTTTGTAGATGACGTTGACTCTTTATAGAGTTAATAAAGTTGTTGGATGCAACTTGGCAGCAAGACATAAACATGGCATATTTTATATACAAATCCATTAAAACTACAGTTCAAAGAAAAAAATAAAGCAAGGAAGCATTCAAAGATTCATAGCACTAAAACCAAAATAAAATAGTTATAATAGTACATCGAATATCATAATTGCAGAATTCATAGCCAACAAAGGAAACTTCAAAATCCAATGTATTACAGCTGTAAATGTGCAACAAAACTTTAAAGATTCTACAACAAAGTAAGAATACTTACTTGTCAAAAAGCATTCTAGCATGAGCTTTAACATCAATAAACCAATTTTGTACATAAACAAAAATATCAGCTCCAGTACTATAAAATGTCAAAATTCTTCTCTGTTATGAAGATGTACACAACTGCATGGCATAAAGTATAAATAGAAACCAAAAGCAAACTCAGACCAGCTGGACAGAAACTAGCATATGAAATTCTATATTCTCTTCTATTACGAACATAGAATAGGAAAACTCTACTTCCACATAATGAAAACCCCACTGCAATACAGAATCAAAGTAAAATGTAACTAGATTTATATGAGGGGGTATGCCACCCCACCCGCCAACTTGGGGAACTTTGTCCCTCGCATCCCTCTTACATGTATAGCAAACTCCAAGGTCACACAACAGCAACCTAAAGTGAAAACTTCATACTATTATGGTTGCCCTAATGACTGGTTTTAGCAGTGCAGCATTCAGCCAAGCAACTATTCAATGAACCAGGTTCAACAAAACAAATCTTAAACAAAATGCCATCCCACAAACTGTGGAACCTACGCTTATGCATGCATGTGTGTGTGTGTGTGTGTGTGTGTGTGTGTGTGTGTGTGTGTGTATAAATGTATATATACATATATATATATATATATAAATATATATATATATATATATATATATATATATATATATATATATATATATATATATATATATATATATATACATATATATATATATATATATATATATATATATATATATATATATAAATATTTATATAAGCAAAGTATGTAGAGTGCTACTGTGTGAAAATGAAACATTTTGTACTGTAGACTTAAGGAACAATATTCATAAGTGGAAAAGCACTATAAGATATTTCATTTATCATTCATGCAGACCACCAACATTAATCCTTTATCCTTATGTGTGTGTGTGTGTGTGTGTGTGTGTGTGTGTGTGTGTGTGTGTGTGTGTGTGTGTGTGTGTATTTCTTAATTTAGATTACTGTTTCTCATTCCTTCTGATGGGATGTGGCAAATGCTAAACAGTTATGTCATTCACATTGTCTCATTTAAATTCTGAATGCAGTAATTATGATCCACAGAATATCAAACCTGGTAGTGTGAATATAGGGAACAATGTACTGATAAGGCTGTATCTCAGAGAATCTTCTTTCTCTAAGCCACAATGATCTCACAAATAGTATATACTAGCAGTAGAATGGGGCTATAGGGGGTCAATCCCCCTGCAAAAATGCTTTAAATTTGAAAGTGACAGCTTCGAAATTTGCTGTTTCTTGTTTGAATCAAAGTTGATTTCCATTCTAAAGACATGCATCTGGAGCGTTTCTCCCTGCACCTCCACTGAAACTGGCCTATGTCTCAGTCAGACTTTTCTGGTAAACAAATGATAAACAAATGAATAAAATAAATGAATTAAGTATTTTTTTAAATGTCTGGACTCACAACGGTGGGTTTTGCACTTAGGATAGTAGAGCCATGGTTTTCTGCTGTAGTCCCAAGGTAACATTAATCTCTCTGTTTTTGGATATTGCCAGGTATGACTAAAGTATTATTTTGGTAGTGTAAGGAGCATGCCCTTTTATAGCAGGCAACCTAAACATGTTTTTTTTTCTGTAGAAAAAGGGAAGAAGGTGAGAGATGATTGTTTCATTACTGGATGTAATATGTGCTTTGTACTAAACAGCTGCAGGGATGGGTATAAGACAGCTTCTCGATATTCTGTATTTTGTTGGGGGCTGAGAGTTATTTCCATGAAATTTGTAAACATTCAGGCAACTGAGAAATGCAAATGAAATATGGTTAAGTAAATGGCAAGGAGCAAAGCACTTTCTGAGAAGTAGGGTAGGTAGGTAACTATTTGCAGGGTTAGGCAGCACAATCTTACATAGTGGTATATGGATGACGAGGAACTGAAGGAGCTGGGAAGTGTGGGAAAGAAAAAAGATGAAATATAATCAAAACCAGGAAACAAGAGTATTAGGAACATTAAAGTAAAAAAGCTTTGAAAATGACTCAGATGGATAGCAGATTGCCCAAAATAGAAGCATGAACACAAAAAATGAATTTTGAGTGTTGAAAGAGAGTGATAAGTGAACTGAATCAGAGAACTGGGTAGTTGAGAACCTGAAATAAGGAAGAAAAGGAGAAAGATACTCCTAAAGAATAGGAAAAGGTGAAAAACCAAGGGAAAATTAGGGTGATGATGACATTAAATGTGAACAGCTTGAGGCAAAGAAACTGAGGTGGGCAGACATGGGTATGACATAAGCACAAAAATAAATTAGATTTTTATTTTTCAGGATGTTAGGTGATGAAACTCAATGTGCAAGTGCAAAGTGAGAAAAATGGGGGAGGAGTAGGATCATTTATCAAGATAATAAGATGAGGATTTCATAGATATTAGTAGAACTTGGGGATTCATTTGAAAATAGATAACATAAGGAAGCTCTCTGGGGGCAACAATATAGGGATATCAGAGAAAAGAAACACCAAGAAAAGTGGACATTTATACCCCTCTATCAATGAAAGGACAAATTGAAATGTGAAGGCAGAGAAAATTTTTCTTGTATAGAAAGAAAAGTGCAGCTTGAGAATCTTCAAGTGTGAGGTTTAAGAGGCAGGTAGGAAAGGTTTACGTAAATAAGAAGATCAGGAAAGTGACAGAGAGGCAGCACCATTGAAGATGGAGACAATGGAAAGATCTCTACGCTGGACAGAGAATACTTGAATAATGCATTGAATTTTTTTAATATCAGAATGTAGAGAACAAAATGGTAAGAATGTCAAATCATAAATTTCTAGTGGGTCTTTATTTGTGATCATATGACAGGGCAGTGAAAAGAGTTATTACCATCCAAAAATGATTATAGAAAAGGAGCAACCTTGCAAACTGAAAAACTACATACCCATTTGTTAAATGCTGACTTCAAATTATTAATAAAAGTATTAAACAAGCAAGCCACAGTGCCCTCCAGGGTGGGTGTTATTGGGGAATTAATGTACACATGGGGTGCTGTAAGGCCTAACACCACAGGTAGAGATCTCTTCCAGGAGTAATAAGGCTCTGTACATTTTTTTTTTATATTTTTCATATAAAATATCTCAAGCACCTAATGTTTCAGACTTGCTAGAGAATATGTAATTGTCATTGGAAGAAGCATTTTTTAAGTTTTGCTTTCTTGTATTGTTTTCCAATTAAACTCAGTGGCAGTTATTAGTGATGTACTGCGGTGGGCATTTGAGTATGTTAGACTGCTCCTTTGTTTTGCTTTGAGCACTTGCAGTTTTCTTTCTTTGTTTTGATTTCTTTCCCTGCTGGTAAGTGGTGCTTTATCCTTCCCCTCCAAAGTATTTTTATTTAGTGGATACACAAGAGTTCTGTTTGTTTCTTATTGTTTTCTTAGTCAAACTTAGTGTAAGGTAGTAGCTATACTAACATGCTACTCTACTGAGATATTATGGTAGCTATTTGTATGCTTATTCCCCTGTGGTTTAGTCTTATTTTGAGCATTTGCTTTATTTTTCTTTCATTGATTGCTTTCCCTGCTAGCTTGGGATGCTTGGTCCCACCTTTGATTCCAAGTGTTTTTATTCAGCATGACTGTGAGTATGCTATTTGTCTTTTGCATTATTTCCCAGACATACTTGGTAGCGGGTAGTAGCTTCACTGACAATCCAGTGCAGTGAGGTATTGCAGTAGCCATCAGAGTGTTTGTTAGACTGTTCTGTTTTGAGCATTTGAGCATTTTCTGTGTTCTTTCCTTTTGCTGATCCCATTCTCTGCTGGCTAGTGGTGCTTTATTCTGCCCCCCACCCCCAAGTCTTTTAATTTAGTGGATGCACAAGTGATCTGTTTGCATTCTTACTGTTTTTCTTAGTCACAGTCAGTGGCAGGTAGTAGCTGCACGAAAAGGCTAGTGCAGAGAGGAACTGTAGAAGCCATTTGCTTTTTACCCTGTGTGTGTTTCTCTCATTTTTGCTGTTCTTTATCTAAGAAATGAGACATTAGAAGCCTCTCTTGGTGTTACATTTTTTGTAGCATTTTCTGATTTCTTTTGATTGTAGTGTGTTTTGGGCAGTGGAGGGCTTTAAAATCCTTTTATTTCCGTGGGCTTTTGGGTGTATTGGGGGGAGTGTTTAATGTGATAGCTAATCAGGAAAGAGCTGTCCTTATACTCACTCTAACTGACTGAAGACATGTTAGACGTGTTGGGGGGGGTGAGTATGAGATTTTGTTATACAGTTTTAAAACACCCAGAGAGTTATATCAGGATATGATGGAGCAGATGGATGAATTTTGTTTGGAGAACTTAGTAAATCAAGGTTTCCTTTCTTTTTATAAGAAATGTAACATGTTTGGCAAAACACAAGAGAGATGGGAGGGCAAATATCTGTAGCAAATGCCAGGATCTCATATTAAATAGACAAGTGGACCCCAACAATTCAGGGAACCTGAATAATATAAATCTCTATCCTATTATAAAAATAAGTAAAATGTGATGGTACAGAAAATTCGCTGTGGAATTCATGATACAGACATCCAAACAGACAATACTGAGGTGAGTAATCCAAATAAACAACTTGAACAAGGTGCCCAGAAAAAAAAAACAATAACTAAACTCCAAGTGAGGTATAAATACAATTCAACCACATTTTTGATGTCCTAGTAGTTGATAAATACAGTAATGTAGGGATGTTTTCATGCATTCAACCAAAGGATTCCGTTATTAATGGCCATTTTACTCCTAATCAGAATAAAAAATTTTGGAATGATACTGAGCAACTTAATGAGGAAGACCAATCCCAAGAAGTTACACAGAGAAAAAGAAGGGCTGGGGGGAGGGGGAAACTGGCAGAAATGAAAACAAGTCACCATCCACTATTGTAGGCAGTGAGCCATGTCATAATGACACAAAAAATGTGTCCTCGTATTGGGAGATTCCATATTGAAAGAAATTCATAAGGTTCTCCCAAGAATGAATTGAGATTGCGCTACTGTTAGTTGCCTGAAAGATGGGAAATGGCTGATATGTTAAAAGCAACTAACCTGTTGTGTAAAAATTGCTCTCCTTATAATACAGTTATTATTGTAGCAGGCAGCAATGGCATTGGTATTACTGTTTGAAAACGTAGTTTCTGAGATGGTAGGATTAAGCAACTCCCAAGGGTTTTAGTAATATTTTTCCTAGTCCATGTTATGTAAGTATTTTTAAGTAAGGTTTGCAAGGAAAATGACAATCATCATATATCGAATTTCATTAATTAATTCTGGCAAAGTAATAACTACTTGGAAGGATTTAGAAATTAAAATAACTGCTTCAGTAGAGATCGGAAACAGACTAGTTGGTAAGTCACTTAAGAAAGTTATTCACTGTTTTTTGGAGAAGGCAGAAATAAAGAAGACCTTAAGTACCTTGAAAATTTATTTTTGTAATTGTAAAACTTTAAACAACAAAATTGCAGACTTGGAATGCATGCTTTGATGTGCTTCACTGAAAACTGGTTTAATGATTGCAACAAACCTCTAATTGTTCAAAGCTTTAAAGGACATCATGTGGTTCATTCAAACCACAAAGTTGATGGTGTATCTATATATGTTTCTTCTAAGTTTGTCTCCACCAGGAACTGATGGGAATTTCCCTTCTACTAAGCCTACTATTGCAGACAAAATTACTGAAAATTGTACTTTATACAACTATGAACAGATTATTAAAAAAACTGCTTCAGTTACCAGGGATGATAACGTAATGGACATTATTTGGTTAAACCATTGGACTGATTTCGTTTTAAGCTGTAACATCGGTACCCCAGTTGGAAAAGCAAATCACTATTGTACTCAATGTGAAATTGTGAGTAATGTGTTAGATCGAGTGTACCCCCTTAGGAAATTTTATAGAACTGACTTTGTGTCTCTATAAATAAGAAACTTGGCTCTTGGCAGTGAGGAAGGCAACTGGAAGGAAAATCATTTTTTTTTTTTTTATGGTAAAGTAAATGTCTTAACAAACAGGTTTGGTGTGGCCAGTCATCACAACAAATGTTTCCCTCTATGGATGACAAAAATTATAACTGAAAAATAAAACAAAAGCCCACCGGGAGAGGTATAAATTTACTCTGTGTGCCTCCATTAAATAGAGATATAATATTTGAAAAAAAAAATCCATGAGGAGTTTATCTTTGAAAATTATAAATGACTATGAGAACTGATTCACCAAGAATATTAAGATGAATAAAAGGCCCTATTCAATATCCTAAGATGCTTTAGGAAAGAAAATACCACCACATTATTGCCAAGTATGGGAACACATCTATTACAGATCCAGTTGAACAAGCAGAATTATTTGCTGGGAAATTCTCATTTTTAAAGTCAGTTTCAAAGGTGTGGGAGGCTCAAGAAAAACAAAAGTGCAGATGCAGGCCCTGATGGTTTAAACGGATATTTTCTTTTTCACATAGCAAGTGGCTTGGTATCATGCTTTTCAACAGTCTCTAGAGGAGGGATATGTTCCCAACATATGGAAGGAAGCAGTTGTCCCAATACCTAAAGGATATGTGCAACAATCACTGAACAACAGACCTATCAATTTGACTTCAATACTGGATAATGATTTAAGTGAGAAATTTGTAGTCTGTTCCAAGTAGATATTGAACAAAGGACTGATATATATCAACACTGTTCCCTTGTAAGGAGATCACATTCGACTAATCTTATCCAGTTTTATGATAACATCTTTTGCTGAATGGACTTGGGCCTTGCTAGTGACATTGCTTACCTAAGGCCTTTAATTCAGTCCCTCATACCAAAATACTTGATGCTATCTTAAAATGTAATATGGATATCTACATTGTATGCTGGATGGCCAATTGGCTATCAGGCAGGAAATTTAGAATGAGAACAGGGCATTATTTTTCAAAAATAAGATTTGGGGGTCCTACAGGGATCTGTTCTTGGTCCCATGTTGTTGGGGCTATTGATGTCTGATTTCCCAGAATGTGATAGTACCTGGCTAAGTAAAATCACTGATGACACTAAAGTGTGAGTGTGTGTGTGTGGGGGATAGTATTGCAAAATTATCTAGACATTTTATTCAGGTGGGTCATCGAAAATAAGATGCAGTTTAATGCCAAGAAATGCAGTGTGATGAATTTTGGTTCTTTTGGTGGGGGGTATTATCCTTATACTCTGAATAATGACATTTTGGCCTTGGTAAGTTCTGCGACAGATTTAGGGTACATGGTAGAAGATGTTTTGGACTTTGATGATCATATCAAGATAGTGGTGAGGAAGTGTTATGGTGTTTGAAAAGGCAGCCTGAGGAGTGTCAGTAGTAGACAGAAAGCAGTCTTGATTCTACATTGTATCTCTACCATACAGCCTATTAATGAATACAGTTGGTGTTTTGGTTGTTATAACACTTGCCAAATAAATAGACTTGAGAGAATCCAGAAGATGGTCACCAGGCAAGTGAGAGGATTGAAAAACCTTGCTTATAAAGAGAGAGTGCAGACTCTTTCCCTGTACTCAGTTGGCTATAAGCTTTTAAGAAATTATTTGATTATTGTGTACAAATTACTAAGAAATGAGGCATTAGCAGCCTCTCTTGGTGTTACATTTTTGAGTCATAGTATCAACACTAGGGATAACAATCCACATGTGAGACTGACAGGTGATAAAACATCAGTTATAAACAGGCACGTTCATCAAAGAGCAGGAATGGAACTCTCTCCCAAAATACATAAGGAAAGTTGGTAGCATTGAACTTTTCAAGTTCCTGATAGATAAATGGCATATACATTTTGTTTATATTCCTAGTTTAACTGTTGACAAAGTCTTAAATTGCTCCTAGGAGCCTTAAGTTTGAATTTCTTCAATGAACACTACATCAAAAATATAAGCTACATAAGTATTTAATGTCTTCTACACGCATAGTTAGAAGCACAGACAAGACAGCCTCACACACGTATATGTGTGTTGCAGCAATAAATGTAAAGCAGCAGTCACATGGCATTTAACATAATTCCTTCAGAGTACAAGCTTCATGACACCTGCCATGGAAACTGCCCAGAGCCGACAGTCCATATTTAGAAATCTTCATAATACAAAAAACATTTGGCTGTACAGTAATTGAACAAAAGCACCACGATAAAAGAAAAAGAAAGTATACTTATTAACCTCTCTCCAGGGTTACTGCAGCTTACAGAGTGACCACTAAAACAGAAATAAAAAAAAATCTCTTTCACCAGCACAATGTAAGATCAGAAGTCTTATACAGCAATAGACTGATCCTGAAAAAATGCATGAGCATTTATAGTACGCATTACCTCATACTGAGGAAGTGACTGTAAGCACTATATTGTATATGCTAAAATGTGCTAGCATTTATATTTTCCAGATGTTAACTGGAAAATAGTAAAATGACATTTGGTAATTACATATCAGAGTCAAGCATTCAATATGAAACTTTTCTCTGCCATGAAGAAACAAAAAAAATTAGGTGACAGATGTACTCTGATTAAGAAATATTTATATGAACACTGCAGATAAAGGTCTTACTGAACAGCTGAGTAAGAGAACAATTTATAACTTTTAAGAGGGAGACAGTGTCTCCACTGTTGTACATTTGCTATGCTAACAATTTCATTATATCTTTATTTGATAATGAATGTTTGAATGGCATTAGACAGCTAAGTGTTAAGGTTTTAGGAGTGTTTATGATCATTAAGATTATTTGTTTACTTCCATTAAAAACTTAAGTAAACTGAGTCACTGAGATATGCAATCAGGAAAAAATTATTTTATTTATCCTTTGTTGACTGGGTTTGTCTCACTAGGCTACTGGCTTATTTTCAGGGGATACCCAAGACGGTATTTATACTACGGGGAGAAATTTGCCCGTGGCATCAGGGAGCTTTCCTTACTCTTTTTGATAGGTGCTATGGGATCTTTTAAAATCCACCTGCTATGGGATCTTTTAAAATCCACCTGCTATGGGATCTTTTAAAATCCACCTGTTATAGGATATTTTAAAATCCACCTGCTATGGGATCTTTTAAAATCCACCTGCTATGGGATCTTTTAAAATCCACCTGCTATGGGATCTTTTAAAATCCACCTGCTATGGGATCTTTTAAAATCCATCTGCTATGGGATCTTTTAAAATCCATCTGCTATGGGATCTTTTAAAATCCACCTGAGTTACCACCAACTCAAGTAGATGGTAATTTGGTTTAACATCTCATCCAAAGAATGGCACATTCAGCAGTTGTGTCAACATGGTTTGGAATGTATAATGTTTGTAACTGAGACTGTGTTGCTATGGTTTATTTTTAATCATAATAAAACTAAAATAGGAGGATGAAAACAGCACCGGTCTCTCCAGCTATGGCTCAATACGCACAATAAACACAAAAAGGTGCTCATCAGGATCAGGCAGAAAAAACAGGAACCAAAGGCTTCAATGTAATCCGTTTATTAAGTACATTAAGTACAAATGCAGAAAATCATACACATCTGAAATCATACACTATTTTCTGCGTTTGTACTTAATAAACAGATTCCATTGATGCCTTCGGTTCGCGTTTTTTTTTTTTTGCCTGCTCCTCACCAGCACCTTTTCATGATTATTTTCATTTATATAAATGTAACATGGCCTACATCATACATGATAATTTAATAAGGATGTTTCTTGTTTTAAAAAAGAATGGCACATGCTAGACTGCAGCGTCAGCAATCCAATCACCTAGACTGGAAGCAGAGCCCTCAGATGTCTGGCCTTCCAGTACCAAAAGCAAGTGTACTACTTGTTGAGCCACTGACGCTGCAAAAACTGAAACTTATGTTAAAAAAAATGTGAGAGAGGATAGTAGGGCTATTGGTAAGGTTTGGGACTCAGAAAAAAATCGAAGGCATTTATTTTTGCTGTGGGGGAGTCAAGTATAAGTGAGAAGAGCTATATTATAAGAATATGATTAAAAGCTGGGTTTCATAACAAAAGGGAAAAGAAATAAAGTTCTGGTGGTGAAAACTTTCTTAATGTTCGCCCAAAAACATAAAGGACCAATTTGTGCTTGATCTGAAAGGCATAATACAATGTTAGTTAGGGTTTTTTATGACAAGGACTTGGGGAAACAGACTTGAGTCCATTAAATAAAGTATGCTTTACCTTTAAGTAAGGAAAGGGATTAGGGATGTTATACCTGCTTTTTTTTATCTGTTTATGAAAAAATATGAAGGAATCACCAGGTGGAAAAGAAAAGATTAAGGCTTAGTTGTAGAACACATGGGTAAACAGGAAAGCTGTAAGGGAAGGCAGAAGGAAGTGAGGTACAAAGGGATATGGAATGAATGATTTTTGGAAGATTAAAATCTGAATGGTGGACATGTAAGAAACAATGATGAAAATATGACATGGATGTCAAATTTGTGGGACAGAAACATTTTCTGATCACTTGTGCAAGGAAAAGTCTAAAGATTACAACACACAAAAATAATACAAAAGCACGGCATTGAGGTTGTTGATATTGTGGTTTGTGTGCACCCAACAGGTCACCATGATGCTGGTTAAATGACAGGTGTTTGAAATGAGAAATGGAATGGCACAGTTAAGTGCTCAGGCACAGAATGTGTTTCACCAAATGGCTGCAGTGGAAGATGAAGCATATAAAAGGAATCTAAGACAGACTGGAGATCTGAGACGAAAACAAAGTCTAGATTTAACAGAATTTGTAAAAACTAAAATGGCAAAGAGGATGGTGTTTGTGAAATCATCATTGGCAGCTGAGAAATCATGCATGCTGTCACTGACTATTTTTGAGAGATTATATGGAAATTCAGTTATTTTGATGCAAATTGTGGCTTTATATGAGAAGAAACAGATGTTGTGGCGGCTATGGTAGCCAAGCCATGCAGGACATTTTTGTAGCACCTTAACTAGTGTATGTGGATCATTACTCATGGAATGTTCCAGCACAGACTGCAGTTTTGAGGACACTATAAAGGTAAAAGATAAACTGAAGTTCAGATTGAATTATCCCTGTATTGTAGGTAGTGTTCTCAAAAGAGGGCATATTGCCTTTTATTAATACAATGGAAAGCAAATGCAAGGGGCTTTTAAATCTGTGTGACAAGTTTAGTGGAGTTGAAAGAAGAACAGCAGGAGTCAGAAAATTCAAACCTTAAATGGAGTATGTTTCTGCGTAATGCTGCAGGACAGAGTTGCCGTGCAGGATGATTTACATAGCTCTTGAATTATCGTGGACAATTGCAATCATGCTGTGTATTTAAAAAATGTTTTTATTTTATTGATTACTGTTTGTATGACTGATTTTTATTGACAGATGATGTTTTTATAACAGAATTATTTGGAGATGTACATATGGAATGTGGCCTGTCTGATAAAAATTACTGAAACTGAAGTACATAGAAACTAGGAAGGGAATCCATTAATTTAGTTACTTTATACTTCCACATACTTCAGTAACTGTTACCTGTTTTAGATTTCATAATTATATTGGCAGCGCATTTAATTCAGATAATAAATTAAACCAGAATAAGAATAACAATGGGGCTACAGAAACTAATACTTACATTTTAATTTGCTTAAGTGGATGCAATTAACATACCAAAGAAGATTATGGTGAAAAAATAGATTCTGTATATACTTGACACGATGTATTTGTCTGAGAAATAGTGATCCTGTATCAAGGAAACGTCATTTGTTCTTTCTGCCTTAGTACATGGTGACAGCTTTTATATAACTATGTTTAACTGCTAAATAGTTTTAGTTTATTAATTGAGATGAACCACTTTCTCAGTGTCACCTAGAAGACATTATTCATGATCAAACACGTATGCATTCCATGCTAATCTTAAAATTTGACACTCTGCTGTGAATGGTGTAGTTACTGCAGGAATATTACTAATAAAGCTGGCTGGGCACTAATTAAAGTGGTTGAAAGAGAGAAATTGCTCAATGTGATTGCAATCATTAATAAGCAAACTAGTTACAGCTATTTAACAAGCACTGCATATGGTCAAATATGTATGCATTCAATGCTAGTACTGAAGCATATTGTACTGTTTGCCATACATTCACTGCAGAAATATTACTGAAGGATGACCAAAGATGTTTAATATAACTGTACAGTGTTACACTGAGTGAAAAATGGAAAACTGCTTAACAATAACATTGATTAACCATCATAATTAATGTATCCTTAACAGAAGCTGGTGTACTTCATTAGAATTATGCAGTAAAGTAGTAAGGGATTTGTTGATTAAGTTATTAAATGCATCTGTATAGAAATGACTAAAGAAAGCATCCACGAGGTTATAGAAAGGGTGAAAGTAGGGGGGAGATGGTGTGCTTGAAAAGGGAACAGGGAAGTATATTGCCTGAGTATGACCGACAAAATGGAAAGTAGTATAGTGGGGTCTAAATTAGAAGACCGAAGATGCATTCTTTCGAATATGTCTTGGTCGAACTTAAAAGGCTGAAAACGCAAAATATCGAAGCAGCTGTTAAGCGAATTCTTTCCCTGGGAAAGAATTTGCTTGGCCGCTTCGGTACTTTGCCATTATTGGCACTATAGTGCGGTCTCGGAGTTGGTATATTTAAGTAGGGGGGTGTAGGGGGCAAAGCCCCCCACTTAATGTAATGTTTGAAATTGTTTTTTATTTATTTTTTGTTGGAACAGCGATTTTTTTCCCTTGGAAAAAAATCACTGTTCTGACACTTTGACATTGTAAGCTTTCACTTATATAGAGTCAATCAAGTACCGTTCGCTTTTTTAAGCATTCAGTGATTTAAGATGGTCCCGTGTAGAGCACATGCCGAAGGAAGAGAACAATTGTGCCTATATAACTGTGATAATTATAACAGAAGGTGATATGGAAATGGAACTGACCATCGGCTGAGGAGTTCTAAGCATATAATGGTAATAAACAACTGGATGCTCTGGATGTCATTTGCGGCGTTCCTGATGAGCAAACTGAGACATTTGACAGCAGCAGTGGCACGACCAGCAGGCATGTTCAGTATCCACTAATGAGGTGAGATTGTTTATTGTATAGAATATAAGTGATACCATATGAATGTGTACAATGTTCCCTGGAAAACAGCTAATTAACTATGCAATGGGGCTATGGATGCATCATATACACTTACTATACAGAGAAATGGTAACGTATTTGAAGAAGTAATATAATATAAGAAAAGGAAGTAGGAGTAAAGACTGGGAATTTCTTTCAGCACTGTATTATCTTACAGCAATAGGTTGGGTTGACTTGCCTGAACTGCTGAAAGTGGACTTAAATCTGTTGGGTAGGAGCTCCTGTAATACTTAAGCATCACAATGTGAACAATTTATTGAGAACAAATAGGCAAATATTTGTAAGTAAATGTGTAAAATATAACTGCCATAAATATAGCAGAGATTAAAAAAGGTGTGGCATATACTAAGTGTATGTTTTTCTTATCTAGGTGAGTTGTGGCAATTTAATGTACAGTGAGAATAATATCTTAATATGATACAAAACTCATGAATATAGATTTAAGTGGACTGTATAAAATTAAAATATGAGAAGTATAACTTTTATATAGCAGCCTGAAGGAGGAGGCCATACTAAGAGCATACTGAGTAGATATTATGTGGTGTTTCATAACAGCACCAAAGCAAAACAAAACATACCAAGATAAAGGACAGTAATTATTTTGTCTTTGAGGAGAAATAATGAATTGAAAGGGTGTGTGTGTGTGTGTGTGTGTGTGTGTGTGTGTGTGTGTGTGTGTGTGTGTGTGTGTGTGTGTGTGTGTGTGTGTGTGTGTGTGTGTGTGATTCATAGGCAATTACTAGGCTAACAGTCCAAGGAGGTCATTTTAAATGTAGTCATGTTTTCACATAGGTAAAACACAGGCTACATTACCCAGGGCCATACAGTTGGTTTTAAGTGGCCAAGAATTTACAGACTGCCACTGTCCAATAGAGGCATAGGTGTCAGTCCAGGGATACATTTCCAATTTCTTATCCATTGGTCCAGATTGCACCTGAATAGGGGTCAGGGACAAACTTTGCTTCACATGGATGGGAAGCCTGTTCCAGAGTATGAGGCAGTCTTTGGTACACATACCTATCCATCCAACATGTTCAGTTTATGTTGTAGCAAGGTTTAGGTCCTTTGATAGGGTATTTCTAATGCCATTAGAGCTGCAGATGTGCAACAAGTTCATCAGTACTGAATCAGATGATGATGATGCCTTGTAAAGCAGGACTAGATCACCTCTCAGAAGTCTGTAGTACACTGTGTATAAAGATAAGGCTTTGAGGCAATCTGCATATTCCATGGGGTTTATGCATTGTATTCTTTTTGTGCAGAACCTCTGGGGAAATTACATTTGTTGCATATGTCTGGTCAGGTGCATACTGAAGGGAGAATTGTATTCATATATTAGTTTAATGAGGGCAGAGTACAGTGGGGCAATGACATTTTTGGACCTGGGATGCCATATCCTTGAATATAAGTGGTGTAATATAGATAATAAAATGATTCCCTTACAGCAGTATACACACAATGGTCAAAGGCCAAGTCACTGAGCACATATGTTCCCAAGTCCCTAACCACTGGGTATACTCTTAGGGATTTACCATGTATGTGGTAATCCCCAAGGGTGTCCATCTTTCCAAAGGATACTATTACACATTTGTGGCATTCAGTTTTAGGCTATGACTTGCATAATTGTCAGTTTGCGACTAGCCTTGTTGGGGAATATTAATGACATTTGGGGGGATTTTATGATTGTGCCGAGCTTGCAGTCATGTTGATGTGTAGGCTTAGGAGCATGTGTGTGTGTCTGAACAATAGTTTGTGGATTAGAGTTAAGTAAGGGTATATATTTAGGGTTGTGGGTGTATGTTGGTGCATGTGGTATGTGTCTGACACTGTCATGTGTTATGGAACACACACAGAGTTAGGGTTTGCAAGTTTTAGCTCTTCCCCAACACTGTTGTTATTCTGAAAGTGTGTTTATTTTTATTATAAGATTATAAAAGGAAAGTCCTTTCTTTAAAATCTTTTTATATTTCAATAGGTTTGTTTCTTCAGTAACTGTGGTTTTACAAGCAGTGATCTGGAGTATGTTAATGTTTTTGCACTTCATTCAGTTGCCATAACCCCCCCCCACACACACACACACACACACACACACACACACACACACACACACACACATATACATTTATTATTGGTCTTAAAATGTCACAGCATATACGGAGTTCTATAAAAAAAATGGGGGATTCAAAGATGGCCACCATTCTGTAAACACTGCTAATCTACAGCTCTTCAATACTTATGGAATAAAATCAACCCAGAGGAAATACCAGGACCTATTTAAACACAATATTCTGAGTTAACAACTCTAATCTATAAAGAAAACCAGAAAAGGGAAAATAAACCTGAAGAATAAACAAATCTATCAAGATTACAACAGATTAACTGGAGATGAGGAAAGAGACAAGGAAAAGAAGCCGTGTGCTCAGGGCACTTTACACATCCACTTCTAAACCAAGACGTCTTACTTCCAGAAAATGTCAAAAGAAGATAAAAATATGGACACTACAACAACAAAAACTAAAATCTCAGAATTATTATCTCCAGAGAAAGATCTGAACTCTAAAAGGCAGAAAATAACAAAACAACAAGACACTGCAAAATCAGGGAATAAAAATAAAGCAGATCAACTAGCAAACCTGGATGACGTAAAAGCAGCTTTACTGCCTATCCAAGAGGCAATAAAAGAAATGTCTACTCAACTGCAATCATGTGGAACTTCCTTCAACCAAATCTTGGAAAGAATGGACAAATATGAAGCCAAAACCGCGGAGAATGAGGATAAAATAGCCCTTTTATCCAAAAAATCTGACTCACATGAAGCAGACATACAAACCATGCAAGCTAAAATTATTGATCTGGAGGCAAGATCCAGAAGGAATAACATAATCATTAGAGGCATGCCAGAGAATATACAGCACAATGAACTGATTCCTTCTATCATTCATATATTTGCAACACTACTCAAAGACCAAAAAACAGCCCATCAAATAATAATTGAGAGAGCACACAGAGCCCTGAGAGAATCTCAAACTTCAAATACTCCAAGACCAGTCTATGCCAAATTACTTAACTTTCAAGATGTTAATAAAATATTATTATCTGCAAAGAAAAATGGGGGACCCCTAATATGGAACAACAACAGAATCTCTCTAGCCCAAGATCTGCCTCTTCAAATTAGGCAAGCCAGACAGCTCATGTCTCCTTATTGCAAATTTCTAATTGATAAAAAACTAAAATTCCAAATGAAGTATCCAAATACTTTACTATTTTCTGTGGATGGGGTCAAATACTCAGTCGCCAACAATACAGAAGCAAAATCTACCTTTATGACTGTTTTTAAAAGAATTCCCGCCTTAGACAAGTAGCTTCACTCTCCGATGTGGTTATTGAGCCTCCAAGATCGGATATAACTCATAATAACAGCCATGGGCTTACTTTTCCCATAGTTTGCTCCTGCCTTGCTCTAGGCCACTTTTTTGGAATGGCACAACCTTATTTCTCGTTCTCCAAGCCACGAGACCCCCAACAGGAAGTACACAATATGTGCACCACGTTCACTTTCCCACGGGAGGAACTGAAAGTTCTTTTGCTGCTCCAGAAGTCGTTTTAAGAGGTGACACTTCCGGAAGTCCGTCTGCATGCAGAGTCCCCCTTCGAGAAGCTAAGTAATCGGCTTAGCTGTCCAGAAGCTCAAAGAGAAGGACAATGGAACTGTAAATAAAAAAAAAATTAATTACTGATGAGAAATCTCTAAAAAATGTTAAATCACATAGTCTCTTTCCATATAGCTATCAAATGTTGCTTTTAAATGTCACCATTTATAATTAATGTTTCCAGCTTCACATAACATAAATAGAGTTGCTAAAGTATATCACACTGCTAATAGTCATGAAAACACTAAGTGGTAATACAACAAATTACATATACCTAAATGACTACACTCTTGAGTTTATAAACACAGGGTTTAATTTCACTTATGGTAATTTTAACATAGCTAATTGTGCCCTCTTTAAACCAATACCTAAACTTAATATGAGAACATATAGTAGACTTGGTCCCTTATATGAAGGCAAACCTGTTATAATCTGCATAACATGAGAACCCTTGCGCTAGCATTAACATACACACCAGTGCTGAGATCTCTATTCTACATAAAACCACTTTTATGCCACTAGTATGGCAGGACTTGAGCTTTGCGGGTCAGACATTATACTGAAGGTAGTGAATTAAGTAATTTAATACAAAATAAAATGTAATACTGTAATAAGCTGATACCAACAGAAACATATAAATAATACCTGAAAACTCAGCTTTAAAGCATGCTACCTTGGATATCATATTATAGACACAGGTAAACTTAACTTCATAGAACTGTAAATGAAGTCTACACATACAAATATTCAGTAATTAATATAAATGAACAATGCTCTTTGATGTGCTTTACATAAGTTATGCTATCGAGTAAATCTTATTATGACACACTATACCTAGTTTCAGTTACTTAAATGCA
Source organism: Protopterus annectens (assembly GCF_019279795.1). NCBI lineage: Eukaryota > Metazoa > Chordata > Ceratodontiformes > Protopteridae > Protopterus > Protopterus annectens. The sequence goes on from NC_056728.1 coordinate 46,220,422, forward strand.
TCTAGTACACAATACATCTGGTGCTAAAACCAACATAGAATGAGTTTGCTTAACTTTGATGATAAAGAAAATACACATGTTAATGTATTGAGTCTACTACAGAGCTTAGATTGGAACTAGGTGCTCTCCTATATTATATACTGGATAATGCATTAAGGGTAGTAGAGTATTTATTTTCCTTTTTGTTTCTATCCTATATTCCAAAATGCTATAATAATAATAAGGTTCACACTTACTTGAATTGATCTCTAATGATTGCCTAACTACTTGTGTCTATATTCATGTATATGCTTATGTGTATATTGTTATATAGTTATATCATTTTCTCCAGGACTCATCAGAATAAGAATGTGTAAAGTAAAACAGCTGACGTATATCGAATCTGGTGTAAAGAAAAGTAGCGTTAGGATCTTTGTTAAACACAAGGCCATTGAAGATTTAAAATAACACAGGGCAGGGGTAATAAAACTGCTGGGAGTAATGATTCTCAGAACATTTGAACTTCAAATTTGAATATTCCCCCAAAGTAAGGAAAGTAGCAATCAGAGACATCAATCTCCTACCAAGGGGGGGGAAGAATCACATACAAACTAAGATTAAATGAGGAATGAATATACTCTATGAATATGGTTAACAAATTAAACTTGAAATAACAATTTATAATGGATAAACTTTCAAAATATTAGAGATAAGTTTCTTAAATTAATGTTACCTGCCTTTTGGCAAGATCAGAAATGGTTAAAATGGATTTTTAAACTTTGATACCTTATTATAAATCTCATAAGAAGAGACTTGGATTGCAGAAGTAGTGTTTGTTAGGGAATGAGTGGGATAGGCTTTGTACAAATAGTTTAAGATCACACAGGGCCATTAAGGTTCTTTTACCTCTTAAATACTAACATACAAGATATATATATACTAATAATACAAACAAATACAAAAAAACAAATCTTGCCAGGTCCTGTTAAATTCCTGGCCCAGGAGATTAGTGGGTAGGCACAGGGAAGGGACGGGAATAAAAAAATGCTTTCACAACATGTTTTTTATAAGAAACTAACACATCCCAATATACTTACACACATTTTCAAGACTTCTTATACAAAATAAAAGCTTTATAAATGTGGGAAATAGACTCATGGAACATTAAAGGGCTCCAGAACATTAAGAAAAGGAAACTGTTTATTCACCTAGCTCTACAGTCTAAGGCAATCTTCTTACTAATTCAAGAAACACATTTAACTAATGAACAATGGTCAGAAATCAAAGAGAAAAAGTGGATAAGAGAAATTATAGCCTCTAAAGGAAAAACCAACAGTGCAGGAGTAGCTATAATCATTAAGAATCATTACAAAGATAAAATTTTAGAAGCCAAAATAGATAAAGAAGGAAGATGGTGTTATGTAACCCTCTCAACTCCTGCTTACGATAAACCCATTTTACTTCTCAATATATATGCACCCTGTAATAACCAGCACTCCTTTTTTGCTTCATTGTAACCTATCTTAAACCAATACAATAACCACTACATGATCATAGGAGGGGACTGGAATACATATCAGAACCCAAAAAGGGATAAATCAAGTCCACAGAGATCATGCAACAAACAAGCAGTTTTAACATTAAGCAAACTTAAATATGACTTTAATTTATATGATCCCTTCAAATATGGTAATAACACAAATAACTCAAATAATTTTACATTTTACCCAAACTGTCATAAAATGTGGTCGAGAATTGACTTTTTTCTAATTTCAGAAGCACTAATTAACCTTGACCCCACAGTATCCGTACATACTCATTACTTGTCTGACCATTCTAAAATTACATTAATCATTATTAAGACCACCAAAAACAACACACTACATCAGGGATACAACTGGTCTCTAAACCCCAATCTCTTAAATAAAAAGGAAATAATTCAGGAAATTCAGGACATTCTTAAAATGTCCCTAGACAATCTAACAAAACAAAAACACCTTCCTGATATTGAATGGGTGGCAACCAAAGCTCAGATAAGAGGTATCTTTCTTCAGAAAGCTTCTCACTATAAGAGAATCCAACTCAAAGAAGAAGAACAACAACTAGCGGCTAAAATTAAATCATTGGAACAGGGTCTAATTAAAAACTACAACACGCAAACTGAAACAGAACTATTGAAATGCCAGAAAGACCTATTCTTGGTTCAGAACAATAATCTATCATTTCATGAAACTAAAATACTTGCAAAATATGCTAACCATATACAAACACTGTCACGAGCTCTGGCAAGGATTATTAATCAATCTAAAACTCCTTCTCAAATTTCGGAAATATTTTATAAGAACAAGACCTACACGAAAACTGAAGATATTATCAAAACCTTCAAAGTTATATACTTACAAATCTATAGAGAAGAAAAACACCTACTTACAAATGAAAATAGTACAGACTTCCTACAAAAACTCAATTTTCCGAAAATTGATGCAAAACAACGAAAAGAATTAATAGAACCAATAACCATTGAAGAAATAATAACAACAATCAAAAAAATGAAATCACACAAATCTCCTGGCCCAGATGGCCTTACAGCGGAGTTTTACAAAACATTCTATCTTATCACTGCACAAATACTATATCATGTATTAAACTATATAATAAACAATAAAATTAATGATATACACTTTAATGCATCCAAAATGATTTTCATACCCAAAGAAAAGGCAGATCCTCAAAATCCGGATAGTTACAGACCCATATCATTACTCAATATTGATACTAAAATTCTAACATCTATACTGTCTAATAGATTGAAAAAAATAACGGACACAATTATTTCGAGTGAACAATCTGTTTTTTTAACATCTAGGCAAACCAGTGACAATACACTAACACTGCACACACTAATTTCATATGCTAATCAAAATAACCAAAATATATATGCACCAATTATAGATGCTAATAAGGCTTTTGATAGAGTCAACATAAAATTCTTATTCCAAATCCTACCCTTCTTTAATATACCCCAAGAATTTATTCTAACCCTACAAATACTATACAACAATCCTTATACAACATTATATATAAATAAAAGATGGTCTAATAGAATTCAAATCAGAAATGGCACTCGTCAAGGGTGTCCTTTATCTCCCTTATTGTTCAACCTATATCTAGAACCTCTATTTTTAAACATCAAACAAAATGTATATCACAATGCCCCAGTAATATATAACACAAAAATTTCCTTGTCAGCCTTTGCTGATGACCTTAACATATATTGTACAACGCCAACCACAGACACCAAAAAAATACTATCTGCTATTGAAGACTTCACATCAATTTCAAATTATAAAATAAACCTTAAAAAAACTAACATCTTCCCTTAAAAAACTCCGAAACCTTTCTCACTGCTACCATTGATAGGTCAAATACAATCTGAAGAAAAGACTAAATATTTAGGAACTATATTCTCTACAGATAAAAAAATTTATCTTAATAATATCAAACAAAAGTGGGATCACATCTACTTGATCTAAAGAGATGGAAAAATCTGAAACTACCACCATTAGCCAAAGTCTCCATTGTCAAAATGAATATCTTGCCCAGATTTTTATACATCTTCATGTCCTCCCAGCTATTAATACCTAAGAAATTTTTTAAGAAAATTCACACTGAATTCGCTAAATTTATATGGGAACCAAAAAAATGCAGAATCGCATATGATAAATTGATGACTCAGAAAAACAAAGGTGGATTAGACCTACCAAATTTTGAAAATTATTATTCAATCATAAACGCCAATAGAACTTTAAGAATTGCAAATTACAATACGCTAGGAAATAGCTGGACCCCACATTGGGTAAAATTATGTTTTAAACATATTGAAAGCCTGAATATAAATCCCAAAACAATACCTTTCTTAAGCAGTAAAAACATTAAAGCATATAACCTATTAGAATTCCTTAAAAATTCTATAACATTAACACAAAATCTTTTTAGGTCAGTAAATCTCCTTCAACCAATGATGATACTACAACCTATTCACAAAAATCCTAACTTGAGAATTAATAACCAGCTACTAGACCTGAAAAAATTCCCACTTATAATTAATATAACACTACAAGATATATACCCATATTTGAACTGTCCCACTCACGAAATATGAAACCAATTGGTCCTTCCCAAGACATATTTGCTGATCTTAAGACAGATTAAAGAATTGTGTATTAGCTACCTTCAAGATATAAACATCAATAAAGATGACCTAATGAAATGTAACTCATTATGGCAAGCCCTTCTTCAACACAGTAAATTTATAACACGCTCATACAAAATGATCAAAGACCTGAAATTTCAAGAACACATACTCTTATCAAATCATTGGAAAGAAAAAATACCATTGGTAGAAATCCATAAAATAATACAAGCAATTAACCTAACAATAAAATCCATATCTCTTCAAAAGTTAGAATTTACCCAACTCATGATATATAATAATGCTTATTACACACGCCTTAGACTGCATAAATTTAACTCTAGAAACTCCCAATGTTGCCCACATTGTAAAGATGAAACTGCTGACCTTTTACATATGTTCTGGAGCTGTAAATGTGTATTCAAACTTTGGAACTCCCTGAAAGTACAGCTACAAAAGATGGGATATCAATCATCAATGCTCACTTGGGAATTTACGATACTACATATTTCCCCAATTAACCTATCTAAATCCAAACAATCATTCTCATTAATATCTTCCTATTAATGAAACTTTACATAGCTACCAACTGGCTGACCCCATCTAAAACCTCATGGAATAACTTTAGGAACTTAGCGATAAAACATATATTAGCCCACAAATACATAATAAACAGACAAAATAAAAATCCCAATATTTTGAAACATTGGGAACAAATTTTCAATATAATACCTGCATAAAACATTGATTTTGGAAGACATTTACAACATACACAATAAAAATCATAACATTATATAGCATTATACGAACCTGATAGTACTAACCCTGGAGAAAACAACTCTTATCTCTTTCCATACTATTAAACTATGAAAGCATTCATGTAAATAGTGTAAATATGTTCTAAATATATTGTTGTTGTACCAGTTGTATACTACCTGTGTTTACTCTTGTGAAATGATGTATACTGAAAATAAACAATAAAGAAATATTATTGAAAAAATAAATAAATAAAAAACAGGAAACAGTTTAAAAATTAAATATGTACAGAGTCAGAGATAACTACAAACTATTCCAAATGTTTGTAATGACAACAATGGGTAACATAGTGGTAAGGTTCCTAACTTGTAGCTCCAGGTCAAAGATTCACTCCTGACCTTCAGTCACTGACTGTGTGGACTTTGTATAATCTCTCTCTGTGTGTATGAGTACGCAAGTTTCTTTCCACCTCACAAAAACGTACCAATAGAGAGTGTGTGTTTGTATGTGTGTGTGTGTGTGTGTGTGTGTGTGTGTGTTACCCTTACCATTGCTTCCTTCAACATGGCTGAAAAGGGTCTACAGCCTGACTCGCTTCACTGGTTAATAAATGATTGATAAAATAAAAACAAGAATGTACAGTCTAGTTTAGAAATAATTTGGCAGCTGGAGTAGATACTTTAGCAATAATCCATGACTGGGTGTGGGTATCACAAGATTTATCCATGGTTTAATCATGAAAGTGAACATTAGGAGAGAGGGAACAGGAAAAGTGGGGGAATTACGGAATTAAGAAATTAAATGCTTAGGTAGAGAAGGCAGAAAGTTCAATGTAAGTTACATATAATAGATGACACGAGAAAGTCAAGGAACAGCAGAGTCCAATAAACTGGACATAGACCAGATACTGCAAATTCTAAAGATGTTTACACTCCCACAATTTATATACCTGGGGCAAGCATTTTGCAGGGCTCTGGAGACAGGATTTTTGAAAAAGATCAAACCGCGATGGAGGGATTATACTTCGGAAGGAGCAAATAAGTAACACCAAGAGAATGGAAGGTGGATGAGAAGGGTGAGATGAAAGTTAAATGTACTGAAGAAGAGAAGACAGGAAAGGAGGTATACAGATGGACAATACCAATGAAGAAGTGAAATTCCAAGAGCATATGAGCTGACGAGAGGGAGACACAATAAAGGAGAGGATGAAAAAGGTGGTTGAAGAATTTGAAAGAGGAGTAGAAAGAGGGGAGATTAAGTTTACTTTGTTTATTTCATACATGTTACAAGGTATACTAATAATGTAAAAGGAAAGTTAGAATTAAAACTAGTAAGTGTTGTTATCAATAATAAAGGGGTAAGAGTAAAAACTGTAGCTGCTGGTATTAGGCGACAGTTAGATGGATATAGAGGATCCATGTTAGAATGTCAAATGACCAAAACATTGTCATTCATAACATTGATTACAAATGAGTGAAACGGCAGCACAATAGTGAAGTATGACAAAAGCAAAACAAAAATATTGACAACACATTTTTATAGGGGTAGGGCAAGTCTCCCTCTCTCCCACATACCACCTGCTACTTATATACACCAACTCAGAGATGGCACTCTAGTCAAGAATGGGCAAACCTCCAATCACATTTGTACCGCACTCTCTCTCAAACATCCATTTGTTCTGTGCAATATTTTTGGTTTTGCTTTTGTGGTGCCTCAATATTGCATTGTTTTGCTCATTTGTGATCGATGTCATGAATGTTGGAAGTTTTTGTCATTCAGTGTTCTAACAAGGATCTGGATATAAAGATATGAAGGCAATGAACATTGATAAAATCACCAGCTATGTAGAGAGTTTTATTAAAAATGCTCCATGCATTTGGACAGTGTAGACTGTAACTGATATGTGAGCTAACGGAAGTTATTATGTTAAAAAAGCATTATTAATCAGTTCTTCCTCATTTTATATTTATCATTGATAAGTTCCCAAATGAGCCTACAATTCAGATGTTTTACTTCTGGCATTTAACTTCAGTGGTCTAAATTAATTACTTGGTGTAATACTTATGTTACTGCATACCCTTTGTCTAACAAAAAAAGCCTTTTTTCAAAAAATTATCTGCATAGGTTTGGTATGACCAACATAAAGTATGACATTCATATTTATTCAAATTTGCTCTGAATTTCTTAATGGCACATAATCATCTCCTGATGTGGTGTCTCTTGAAGATACATCCTAGCATTTTTAAATTGCCTTCTCACTTTATTCCTGGTGGTCTAGTCCAGGTGTAACCAATGCCCCTACATCCTTTTCACACTCTTTTGCCAAGAGTTCTACTCCTTCCCACTGATACTTCACACCACAGTTGCTATGACCTAGGTGCAGTACTTTGCATTTGTTTGCGATGGAACTCTGCCCCCTTCAGTCCCTTTTGATAGCCTTTCCAAATCCTCCCACTGCTGCAGCTAACTTTGTGTAATCAGTAAATAACTCGATCACATTTTCTTTAATCTCAGATAGTCCTGAACGAAATACACAGGAGTGTACTAGACTTAGAGACCACCGCACTGCCCTACTTAACACTTTCTTTGCTCTTGACATTGTCCCTGTCACCATAATCCTCTGTTCTCTTACCATTCAGCTACAGAGAAATCCATTTCCTTAGTACTGATTTTAGGTGCAACCCCCTGCAGTTTCCCTAGCAATCACCTGTATAGGACTGAGTCAAAAGCCCTTGTGACATCTAAGTGAAGCATATCTACTGTTGTTACTCTCCTAACAAGTTCTCCTGTAACCTAGTTATAAATCTGGATTACGTTTGACTGACCACTTTTTCTGACCAAAAACAAAATGTTAGCTATGTTGGTGATTGCTGACATCTAGGAAAACAACCATCCTTTCCCTCAGAAATATCTCCAAGACTTTTCCCTGTCACTGCTGTTAGGTTAAAAGCTTATAGTTCCCTGGATTTTCCTACAAGCTCCATAAAAGGGTATTGTACCTGCTTGTCCTCATCTGCTCACTTATCCTTTTGTGGGTTGGACCCAGACCTGGCCTAACTCACTAGGTTTTGCCTTTTTGCCTGATGCCTTGAAATCAGATTATTTCATGGAGAGTGCAGGATTCTTCTGGAAATGTTTTTTTTTTTTTTTTCCTCAGCGTGTTTTAAAAGACTCTACTTTTTTCAACAACTTTATTAAATCACAAATTAAATCCAGGTACACATACATTAATAGAAAGGAGAATAAAGCACAGTGATATTTATCTGTGAATTCATGCAGTATACATACATGCTTTCTTTTTAACAGGGCCAGGGTCAGTGCTAGCATGTTGAGGGCCACCAGCAAGTTTCATGCTGGGGCTCTTCCTAGGAGGATGTAAGGTGTGACCATGTTGCTGCCAAACCCTCTTTCTCTTTACTCCAATCCTCAGAATTTACTAGAAAACCAAACTGTTTTGACGGAAAGATAACAAATATTAAGCAAACAGTCTCCAGCAATCTCAAAGCCCTTACCTGCCACCACCAACCTCTCAGCACAATAATTCTTGACAAAAGTAAAAAATAAATAAATAAAAAAAATAAAATGGACAATGACATAAGATTAGGGATTTAAAACACTGGGCTTATGAACTAATAAAGATATCAGAACAGATTTTGCAGTAGCTTGCTTGTCATTTTGTGAGGAACAGACCAAAAATACCAGGCAAATGTCTCCACATTGGGAAACATTCTCACAGCCCCTACCCCCTTCCTAACATCTCAGCACAATTCTAGACAAAGCCAAAAATAATCACAAAACAAAGGCATAACAACAGGGATAGCGTTAAACATTGCTATTACAAACTTAAAGGTATTAGAATAACAAGGTGTGTGTTAGTATGAATTAAAATATCAGTACATTCTGCAGAATTCACACAGCCCCACCCCCACCCATGGCTCAGCACAATAATTCTAGATAAAGCCAAACCTGTACAGCAAAGACATAATATTAGTGTTGGTAAAAGAAATAAAACAAGAAATTTACTGCATTAAAGGGTTATTTGGCTTTTTCCGTCCTACCAGAGTTTCGGACTTCTATTTGCCTTTGGTTTTTGTGTTAGTAAAATGCTGTTTTAAACTTATAAAGATAATATAACAAGTCTTGCATTAGCATGCATTACAGTAATACCTGTACATTCAAACTTCTCACAGCCCCTAAGGCCTCCAAACCTTTCAGCACAAGATTTCTGGCCAAAGCAAGAAAGCACAGGACAAATGCTAAACATCAGGGGAAAACTTTTAAAAATGATTTCATAAAATTATAAAAATAACTGAAGGATTTTCCTATGATTTGGTATTACTTTTCTTCAATCCTCAAATCTTTACTAGAAAACCAAATTGTTTTGAGGGACAGACTACAAATATCAAGCAAACAGTCAACAGTATTCTCAGTGCCTATTTTCCTATCTCCAACCTCTCAACACATTAATTCTGGAAGAAGCAAAAATGATGAAATAAATAAGAAATAAGACAAAGGCATAACATTAGGGATTTAAAACACTGCACTTACAAACCAATAAAGATGCTAGAATAACAGATTTTGCATTGCTTGAACCAACATTTATGAGAAACAGACCAAAGATACCAGACAAACCTTTGAACACTGTGCGACATTCTCACAAGCCCTACCACCCCCCCTAATCTCTGAGCACAACAATTCTACTTAACACCAAAAATAATTGCAGAGCAAAGGCAGAACAACAGGGATAATTTTAAGTATTGTGACTATAAATTTAGACAAATTTGTAGGACAGGATTTGCATTCAAATTATATCCATATATTCTGCAATATTTTCCCAGCCCCAATCCCATCAATACCAACCTTTCTGGGCAAAGCAACAAAAATAAAATAAAAAATCACAGGACAAAGGCAAATCAGGGATTTAAAACACCTGTCAAACTTATAAAGATGCTAGAACAAGTCTTACAGTAGCATGCATTACGTAAACTCATATTTTTTTATGAGAAAGAACAAAAATACCAGGCAGTCATGAGGACAATCTACAACATTCCCACATCCCTACACCCCTCCCAACCTCCCAGCACAACAATTCCGAACAAAGCAAAAGATTATCATAAACCCATTAGCTTGACAAGTCTGATCTGTAAAGTCATGGAGCATATTATTATGGATCTCATAAACAAGGACATAGCAATCTCCAAGCACTTGACCCCACCCAGTTCAGAATCATCAAGGGCAGATCTTGCCTGTTGAACCTGGTTTACTTTTTTCAGACTGTCACCAAGGCCCTGGATGAGGGAAAGTCAGTACATACAGCTTTTACCTTGACTTACCAAGGCCTTTGACACAATCCCCCACTCAGGCATCATCGAAAAGCTAACACAACTTGGTGTAAATACCTATCTCATCAGGTGGGTGGTCAACTGGCTCAACGACAGGATCCTTAAGGTTAAAATAGGCACCTCCACCTCCGATAGCAGACATCTCACTAGTGGAGTTCCCCGGGGATCTGTCCTGGGACCCCTACTGTTTGGCATCTACTTCTCAGAGGTCTGACCAAGTTTGCAGACAACCGTAAGTTGGGTGCTGTCATTGACTCCCCAAATGATGTTAGCATACTGCAACTAATAACTGGTGCCAAAGTCATGGCCTTAAGCTAAATGAAAAAAATGGATCATCATACCATTTGGCAGAAACACAGCCTCTACTGATTACCACATCAACAGCAACCCCCTAAACACACAACCTGTGGTGAAAGACCTGGGTACTCAGGTTGACAACAATCTCACATTCGACCATCATGTAGCTGCAATGGTCAGAAAAGCCTTTTACTTGGTTCATCTCATAAATAAAGGGACTGCATCCAGAAATAAGGAGGTTATTACCTCTCTATACTCCTCCCTCATTAGACCAATAATTGAGTATAACCCCCCCCCCTTTTGGTATGTACCTCTCCAAACACCTGCACCAACTGGAAAGACAACAGAAATACTTCACAAAGAGAATCCATGGCCTCAAACACCTATCATATGTGAACAGGCTTAAATCATTATCACTCTACTTGGTATCGTAGAGATTGCTCATTTGTGATCTGTGTCTCGCCTACAAAGCAATCTTGGACCCTGCCCTACTAGAGATGCTCCATTTCTGCAAGTCTAACTCCTTACACATTACCAACTTGAAAGGCCTGACTCTAATATGTAACATCAACAAAACCTGCTGAAGAGACAGGTTTGTCTCCCAGAGGCTTCCCCATCTCTGGAATAGACTTCCCACACATGTCAAACAGAGTACCTCACTGACCGTCTTCAAGCACAATCTTGATGAGTGGATGGGAAACCACAAATTTGTACCAGGGGTATCATCTGTGTCCCTTACTGAGAGGGGCAACAGGTGCTTACTGAGGTTTCTTCTTGGGGATAAACTCTTGGCTAGGCTTGTAAGGGCCCCAGGGCCATTAGCCTAGTAACCTCCTATGAACAAAGGCATAGCATCAGAAAGAGTTGTAAATATTGCTGATATAAACTTAAAAAATACTAGAATAACAGGGTTTGCATTAGTCTACATTAAAACATTATCTGCAACATTCCCACAGCCACTACCCCACCCACTACCAACATTGCAGCATAATTCTAGACAAAGCTAAAATAAATAAATAAATAAATATCCTATATCATTCCATTACATAAAGGCAGGACCTCTACAGAGGTCTCTAAATACAGGCCAATAGCAATTCTATCACCCACTATCCAAATTTCTACCAAATTATATCCACATCCAGCTCATGAACTACCTGTTAAATAATAACCTTCTAACCAACTTCCAGCATGGCTTCCATGGCATATGACCCAATCTCAACTGGTATCTTCCATCTTCCTAGACATGTCTAAAGTATTTGATACTGTTTCCCACCAAAAACCCCTTAATGAACTCTCAACACTAAAACTAGGCCAATCTGCCCTGGCATGGTTTCATAACTACCTATCTGACCGACAACAGGCTGTTAAATGGCAATGTGATTTCTCCTCCCTGTCACCTTGGGCGTTTCACAGGGCTCAATTGTAGGTCCACTCCTCTTCATTACCTTTACCAATAAACTCCATACTGCTACCCACCTTGCCACTATCATACAATATTGCAGATGACTCCACACTCATCTGTACTGCACCCTCACATTCTCAACTCCAAATAATAACCCAACAGTCCTTCTCAGCTATAGAATCTTGGCTCACTATCAATTAATTCTTAATCCCAATAAAACAAAACTATTTTCAAACAAAACCCCAGCCTGCCTAACCTCCTTTACAATTTATTCATCCAACAATACCAAGATAGATACTGTACCACAAACAAAGCTACTCGGTGTCACAAGTGATGATAACATGAAGTTTGACAAGCATCTAGTTCTAATCATTAAAAGATTCACATAAAAGTAGGTTCACCATATAGAGTTAAACCATACCTCACCAACTCCACTAGGCAATCTATTGCCAAAACTCACCTACTCTCCAACCTTCTCTATGCCTCTCCTATCTTCACCAACCTGAAGAAAACAGACCTAGCTAAACTAGAACCCTGCTACAATAGGACAGCCAGATTTGCCACAAACTCCTCATATAGATCTCATCACTGCACAGCTCTGTGTCAACTCAACTGGCTAGAATTACCTAACCTCTTAACCTTCGCTCAACTCACAACTGCCCATAGCGTAATACACCAACCTAACAAGTGTCCAGCACTTCATAATCTACTTCTACCCTACTCTAATAAAAGACACCTGAGATCCTGTGACAAATTCTTACTACAAGTTACAAAATCTAATAACAGTTTTGGGGACTCTCTTTACTCCAACCGTATCTCCAGGACTTGGAACTCTACCTCACAACACATTCCAGCTGCTGTAAACCCCTCACACTTCAAAAAACTTCTTAGGACACTCCTGGCTTTGTTCATGCTTTTCCCCTGGCTGGTTATCATCCTTCCTGTACTCTAACCTTTACACCAATGCCTTCCCTTCCTCCTCCATAGAATTGTATATACTTTACATACTCTCTCTGTCTTATTATCTTTCATACCCATTTATCTCCTGTTCATTCCTATCCTCTCCCCCTCCAACTTGCCTTTCATTCTTCCTCTCCATCTCACCTTAAGACTGAACACCACTTCACTATACATATCTCACTTTCCTTTTTCCTTATACATACCTACCTACCCCATCCTATCATGCATACTGCTAGCACAAATCACTTAGCACTGCCTCACACTCTCACCCTATATCTTTCTGTCATCTCCCTACCTCCTCCAGCTATTCTCCTCCCATCTGTACCACACAATATATAGTCAGCAAGTGTAGCTCTTTGTTTACTGATATACTATACTGCTATCTACCTAGATCATGTAAACATACAGAACTATCATCAAGTTTGTATTATTCACTATAGATGTTTGCCGACCACTATGTAATCGTTAACCACTTTTATGTATATTAAGTGTTATGAACCTCCAACTAATATACTGTAAAGATATACTTTATTTAGTTGTATTTTGGAGCTTTTCTCCTCATGCCTCTGCTGAAAACTGGCATCTGCCCAGTTAAAGCTCCCTGAAAAGCAAATGTCAAAATAAAATAAATAATAAAAAAAAATAAAAAATAAATAAAGACATTCTTATGCAGGACTGACTAAAAGACTAGAATCTGGAGCTTAATCACAGGCAAGCCCCCCCCCCCCAAATCTCTTAACATAAGAATTCTGGACAAAGCTAAAATAAACCACAGCCCCTCTCCACCACCCCAATCTCTAACAATTCTGCAGGAAAAAATATATATATATTACAATTCTCATCTCATGTGTTTCATCACCCCCCAAAAAAAAAGTTAAAAAGAAAAAACAGCAACTTGCCTTTTTTGCAGTGAAAGGCTGCTACTAATCCACTGCTTACTCTAAACAGTAGTAGGTCAACCCCTGCTTTCTACCACACAGACCAGATCAGCTTAATTTGTCCTTAAAAGGAAAGTTTTCAGATCATTTAAAAATTGCCCTTATGTGGGCAGTTGAAAATGCAGCTTCTTGGCTTGTCCCAATGATTGCCGATAGAAGGCTTTCTTCCGAAGTCCTTATTCTCCATACGCCATCAATAAAATAGTGAACAATCTGCCGAAAATCCAAGTAGCAAAGCAAAATTTTCCCTTAAAAAACAAGAGAAAGGAATGCTTGCTATACACATGCCTTTTCAAAGGCAACTGACTCAGGAAGTGCTTTGTAAGTGCTTTGCAATGAACAGTCAGGCCCTTGCTTTGTCACTTCTTTAAAGAGGAAAAAACACACAATTTACTTCCCTGTCTGCTACAACCAATCAGGTCCTTACTTCACTGAAGCGGACCTGATGGACTGCAGCTTTCAGCTGACATCAGGGTTTACATGGAAGCCAAATAAAAAAAGTTTCTGTAGTGCAGCGAATCACGTGATGCTGCCATGAGATGAAGTCTGCCCGAACCAGAACCGGGCAAGGAGAAACCCACTGCCGCCTGTGTGCAAGTTGGCTGCATATTGTCAGTGGTGGCCACTGTATGCAGGGAGATAATTGTGAGCCCCTTGTGGCTACAGCTTTGATGGGAGCCCAACTCCAGCTATGACTCCAACATTACATAAATTGTTCAATTTCTGCCTTCCCATAAGCCTCACACCTCCTCCTCCTCCTGAACATTATTATGCATGTATTGTTCCCACAATTTCTGCTTATTTCTATGTAATTTGTTTCTTCCCTTTTATAAAGATCCCACCTCCAGCACTTTTACCACTTTGATATTTAGTACCTCAGTTACAGCTCAGGTACAGCTCCCAAGTATACACTAAAGTCTAGAAAGTTTAGGATTTTCACATGGAAGTGTTTGCATAGCTATATTTATACCCCCAAGCAGCCTTCAGGGAACATTTCATCAGGAAGATGGCATATGCTAGGAAAGAGACAGGTAACTGGGAACATGTATTTTAAGGCTACAATAAGTGGGAAGATGTTAAAAACTCACTACAGAATACTTTGTCAAAATATCGGGGCGAGCAAATGGTTGCAACTAAGGAAATGATTATGTTGAGCTGGGGTACAGAACCTGAATCACTTAGATTTAGTAAAACCATAATAAGTTTAATACGATTTGCTGCTAAAGAAAGCAATGGCCAGAAAATGTAAATTAAAATCTAAAAGAGGCATTACTTAAGCCTTATTCTCACGAAGCCAACTTTATATCCTAGTAAAACAGAATTCTTGATGTGTCTCTAACCTCCCCCGTCCAGAGGAAGGTTACAGGGAAGGGGGTATATGAACAAACGTAGGCTTTTTTGCCATCTCATGACCTCTTGGATCCATTTCAGTCCAGTCCCAGTAACGAGCTCGCCCTTGTTAGATTAGTCAGTGAGTCCATGGAATTCTCTTCCACACACTGGGAAAGCCAGTTAAAATGTGTTTACTTTTAAGGCTGCTGTCCTGGATGCATTCTTTGGTAATGACTGTTATAGTATCTAAGCAGGCAAAAAGGGCATGTTGCCCATGCTTTTATTAGTTTGCATACTACTGTATTTTATATGGATAAATATAGTACACGTCTGTAAACTGAACTTACCATAACAGTAGACGTTTGAATGATTGCTGCTGCAGTAGCCTTAACTATATGGGTTATATCCTGCCAAGGATATAACAGCTGGCCAGCTTCCAAAGCTTCAGGGCACCTTCCAAGCACCCAAACTGTCAAGCAGCTTAAGCTCAGCTGACTAAAAGACAAGTCTGGTCGAGAAATCCTTCAGAGCTTTACTGCCAGTAGTGAGAGGGAGTCTCAGCCTTCAAAGGACAAGGCTATGAATAACAAAAAATAAATCCAACCCTGGCATAAAAAAACAAAACCAAAAAACAAGGACGATGGAGGGACTGGCTACTGCAGCAGCAATCATTCAAACATGTACTGTTATGGTAAATTCATCTTGTACAACTGTGTTATGTAGTGTTAGCTATATGGGTAGATTACCATAACTAACTATATTTGGGATGTGGAAGCAGAAGAGTCCAGGAGCCCATGGAGAATGGTCCTAGCAAAACATGATCTAGACCTAGTAATCAATCAAGCTTATAGTGCCTTGTAAAAGTATGTACAGAGGACCAAGTAGCAGCTCATAGAATACTTCTAAAATATAACCCTTTCCAAAAAGCCATAGAAGAAGCCAAGGTCATTATAGAGTGGGCCTTGACCCTGCCTGGAACAGCTTTGTCATGGTGAGTATAACAAAAGGTAACAGCCTTAAGCAACCATTTGGACACAGTGTATTTTGACACAGTTTGTCCCTTCTTCTTACCTTCACAAGAAATGAACAATTGATCTGATGATCTGAAAGGCTTAGTTCTAAATATATAGCACCTGAGTTGTCTGTGGACATCCATGTTATGGAGTATTCTTTCTCTCTCCTTTCTATGTACAAAAAAGAAAATGGGGAGATAAATAGTTTGGCTTAAAGTAAACTCAGATACCACTTTAGGCATAAAAGAAGGGTTAGTTCTCACAGAAACCCATTCCTTGTGGAAAATGAGGTAGCGTTGACTCACCATAAGAGCTTAGAACTCAGATACCCTTCTTGAAGAGGTCAGATCAATCAGTAAAACTGTTTTCCATGTTAAGAACCTCAAGTCAATTATATTAGCTGGTTCAAATGAAGCAATGTTAGTTTCTCTAACACAAAATTAAGATCTCAAGGAGGGGTCACCAGTTAGCTTGGAGGCCTCTTATGCAAAACCCCTTTCAAGAACATTTTGAGATGTGACTGCCTGAAAGAGGAGGATCTATGGGCAGACATGCTTAAATGGCCAATAAGTGAACCCTGACAGAGGAATACGAAAGACCATAGGGTAGTAACTCACACAAATATTGTAAAACCAGAGAATAACTGGCCCTTAATAGGTGCTGGCTATGTTGTTAGCACCACCTAGAAAACCTTTTCCATTTGCTAATATGACTTTCTATTAGCAGGCTTTTTTGTCTCCATTAGTACCTGCTGCACATCCTCAGAAAGCAGGTACCTAAAGGGAATTAAGACCCTATTATCCAGGCAATCAACTGATGACTGATGTCGATGTGCATCAGACACTCCAGTTATTCTGTGAGTAGATCCATTCTGTATAGACACTTGTGGTAATTGTCCTTGGACACTTCCAAAAGAAGGGAGAATTCAAGGTTGTCTGAGCTAGAAGGGAGTCACCACAATGATCTTGGGGGAGTAATTCTGAATCTTCAGATATACCCTGGATATTAGTGGAAAGCATACAGGAACATTCCTGTCCAAAGAAAGGAAAAGGCATCTGTCTTCAAGGCCTTCTTGCATGGATTCCCAGAATAGAAGTTTGCCAGTTGATTACTCAGAGAGGAAGCAAAGAGGTCTAATTGAGGAACTCCCCACAGATGGATCAAATCTTGGAAGACCTCTAGATCTAGTTATAATTCATGTGAGAGTCTGCCCTGGTCCTCCTCAGCTTGTCTGCCACACAGTTTTGCTCTGATGGAATGTAGGATGGTTGTAGAGTCAGACTGTACTGTGAAATTTTATCCCAAGCTAATATGGTTAGTCTGCAAAGGGAGTATGACCTGGTTCTGCCTTGCTTATGTACCACATCACTGAAGTATTGTCTGTAACCACTTGAAAAGGTCCCAGGGACCAAAGATGGTTCAGAGAATTGAGTGCCTTGATCAGGACAGACATCTAGATATGTATGTGTTTGCATCTGTCCTTGATGTCCCACATCCCCTGCACATTTATCTCACCTGAAAAAGCTCCCCAAGCAAAGTCCGAAGCATCTTTGGTGACTGCTTTGCAGTAGGGAGGGAGACCTGCAATTAAGGATATCTGTTCTCTTCATCAAGTGATTTCTCTTATGACAAACCCCAGTACTGAGATCTGAAAAGATAAAGGGTGTTTATGCTGGGACCAAAGAGATTTCAGATACCACTGTATCGTTCTCATGTGGAGTCTTGCCAGGGGTATCGTGAGAATCATAGATGTCATGAAACCTAAAATTCTGAGGTATTCCTTCTCACTGATCGAAGTCTGAGTGGAAAATTTTAGAAATAGATCTAAATAAAGATATATTTTTTTTCCTGTGGAAGAAAAGCTGTTTAAACTGAGCTGTCTAGTTGACATCCCAGGAAGACAATCATGTCCGAGGGAGTCAAGAAAGACTTTTAAATGTTCTCTTGGAATTCCAGCTTGTGCAAGAGATCTCTCATCCAAGAAAGAGAGTCCTGATATTTTGGAAAAGACTCTGCAAAGATAAACAAGTCATCTAAGTACAGAAAAATGTGGATACCCTGTAGCCTGCAATGAGCTATAATCAGAGCTAGACACTTTGTAAACACTTTTGGTGCAGAGTATAGTCCAAAGTGTAAGGCAGAGAACTGATAATGTGGTCCAGACACAGAAAACTTTAAGAAACACTTGAAGTCTAAATGAATAGGAATGTGACAAGCAGCTTTAAGTCTAGTGTTACCAGGAAACTTGAAAGAAGAAGAGGCAGTAGGTTGTGAAATTACATTATTTTGAAATTGGGCACTACCACAAACATTATCAGCTCTCTGCCTTACCCTTTGGACTATACTCTGCACCAAGAGTGTTCACAAAGTATCTAGCCCTGATTATAGTTCATTGCAGGCTACAGGGTCTCCACATTTTTCTGTATTTAGATGACTTGTTTATCTTTGCAATGTCTTTTTCAAAATGTCTGGACTGTCTCTTTTGGGTGAGAGATCTCTTGCACAAGCTGGGATTCCAAAACAACATTCAAGTCTTTCTTGACTCCCTCAGACATGATTGTGTTCCTGGAATATCAACCAGACACCTCAGTTTAAAGACCTTTTCTTCTACAGGAAAAAATATCTTTATTTAGATCTATTTCTAAGGTTTTCCACTCAGACTTCAGTCACTGTGAGGGAAGAAAGATCCAGAACTGGTCTCCAAGCATTTTCTTTCTTTAGGACTTGGATCATCATTGACTAAAACCTCTTCCTCACCTGGGATGGAAGAACTGGTTCTATCACTCCTTAGGACAGAATGTGATTAAGAACAGATAAAAACAAGAGAGTCTGATCTGCAGGATGAGGAATGACCCCCTGCAAAAGAAGACTTTCCCCCTGCTACCATCTGTAACCTTGATGAATGATTTTCAGAACCCATTTATCTGAAACAATCTGTTGTCAAAGAGAACAATGGAGATTCATACTTTCTGGAAGAGAAAAAGGGCCAGGGTGGGAGGGAATCACAAGGTCACTTGAATGGGCATTCAGACTTGTTGGAGTGTTCTTGGTTTTGGGAGGTTTGAGACTTCTTTTTGAAACCTCCTTGCCACTTCTAAAACATCTGTTTACCTGAATTCTGTTGAGACTGTTTATTCTGTTTTTTCCCGAAAATGGATGAGGAGAAAAACAAAATCCTTGGACAATATAGAAACAACAGATACAAATATGACTCCATCATTGTACATGTGGGTGTGAGTGACCTGAAACATACCTCCCTGGACAACATGAAAAAAGACATGGAGGAGCTCTAGGATTATGTAGCCCAGGCGGGTATGACCCTAGCCCCGAGCAGCATTCTACCATCACCCAGAATGATACCACATTACAAGCAGAAAATGATTTATTTCAAGAATTGGCTAAGTTTCTGGTGTCATTCTAAGGGAATCCAGTATCTGTCTGCCTGGGATGACATGACTGACAGAACTCGACGCTTTTCCAGAGATGGCCTGCATCTGTCACCCCTAGGCTTCTGGATACTGGCCAAGGCTCTTGCCACCCCTATAGTGCCTTTTTAGGCAGTGTTCCAAAGACCAAATTACCACCGTAACAGCTACAAACAAATGCAATCTGAGGGTCATGCTGCTCAACTCTAGAAGTCTAAATCTCAAAATGCACTTGCTCAAAACACTCCTTAAAATGGAGAACATCGACATTTGTGCTGTAACAGAGACCTGGTTCAAGGCAGCAGAAAGCATCCCTTCACTACCAGGCTATAACTCATTCCACACCTTTCAACCCCAGAACTTGGACCGAAGCTCTAAAGGTGGTGATGTTTCCATATTCATAAAGGATGCAAACATCTTCAGACAGGTAGCCCAACATAACGCATCAGAGATACTTCAGGTGCAGCTAACATTGGGTAAGACAGCAATTCAGGACATAGCCTGTTATAGGTCCCCAACCATATCCCAATAGTCACACTCCATGTTCCTAAGCACCCTGGAGAATATTAGGGCCCAACCTAACACTCTCATACTGGGTGACTTCAACTACCCCTCCATTAACTGGGAAAACTACTCATGTACCAATACACTTGCTCAACGTTTCCTGGAATTCATTAATTCCAATGCCCTGGACCAGCTCGTTATTACCCCAACTAGAGGTAACATCATTCACCTGGTCATTATTAATATGGGCTACCGTTGGTCTGCACCAATAGTCAACTCCTCCCAGGTTAGATCCAACCACAAACTAATCACCTTGGAAATCCACATCCCTCCCACCCACCCCCCGCAAAGGTAACCACCATGAAAAACTTCTCCAAAGCTAAGTTTGGGCTCCTAAAACCAGAGATGGCTAACTTCACAGCACCCATGAAAATGGAGAATAGTTGCATGACTGCCAAATCATACACCAATGCACTGTACGAACACATACACAAATGCAAGGATCTCACCATACCCAATAGAACCAAGACGCTATCCTACAAAAAAAGGAAGCCAATCTGGTGGTCTCCTGCCATAAACAAACTCTACGACAGAAGGAGGAAACTGATGCAGAATAAGGTGAAGTCCCAAGACTGGAAAAACTCCCTTATCAGCCTCAACAAAAAGTTGAGATCCCTCATCAAATCTTCTAAAGCTAGCTATGAAAACGGAATTGCAGCAGATAGTAAAGACAACCATTAGGCCTTCTATAGTTATGTAAAGAGTCTCCACAGCAATACCCAGATTTGTTCTGAGCTACTGCACAATGGTACAGAGCCAGCAGATATTACCTATTTACTTGCTGACAGATTCAGTGCCAACTTTGCCCCTGTCTCCCCCACCAAAGAACCAATCACCCAGTATTACTGCTGCACAGGTTAAAACAGCACTATCCAAAGCCAAGAATACAGCTTCTATGGGACCTGACAATATCCCTGGCTGTGTTCTACATGAACTACAGAGTGAACTGGCACCTCACCTGTGTGCCCTGTTCAATCACAGCCTCACCTCAGGCTTTGTCCCTACCAAATGGCACACTGCTACAGTCATCCCACTCCACAAAGGAGGAGTGACTACAGACCCTGGGAACTATTGCCCCATTAGCCTGACAAGTCTGATATGCAAAGCTTTGGAATGCATCATCACGGACCTAATAAACAAGGATATAGAGAATCTCCCAACTATAGATCCCACACAGTTTGGTTTTGTGAAGGGTAGATCATGCCTGCTCAACTTGGTCATCTTCTTTGAGTCAGTCACCAGAGCTGTGGATAAAGGCAAGGTGGTTCATGCAGCCTACCTTGATCTGGCCAAAGCCTTTGATACCATTCCCAACTCAGGAATCTTAGAAAAACTCACTAAGCTAGGCATCAACCCCTATATCACCAGGTGGTTTGCAAACTGGCTCACAGATAGAACCCACAGTGTGAAAGTAGCTGACTCAATTCAGACTGCCAACCAGTCACGAGTGGAGTCCCACAGGGATCAGTCCTGGATCCTCTCCTGTTTTCTATCTACTTCTCAGAAGTCCAGGCCAACATGAAGGGACTCTGGCTGACAAAGTTCGCAGATGACTGGAAGTTGGGTGCCATTATTAACTCTCCAAGTGATGTTGACATCCTACAGAAAGGCTTTACTGACACCAACAACTGGTGTCAGAACCATGACCTTAAGCTCAATGCCAAAATATGTCGTCATCCCCTTTGGGAAAAACCCAGTTCCCATAAACTACCACATCATTGGTAGTCCACAGAACACAGAAGGCATTATAAAAGATCTGAGAACACAGGTTGACAGCAACCTCTCTTTTGACCACCACACTGCCACTGTGGTCAGAAAGTCCTTCTATGTGGCACATCTCATTACTAAGGGTTTTGCATCCAGGAAGAAAGAGGTCATTATTTCCCTCTTCTCTTCCCTTGTTAGGCCAATCATCAAGTACAATTCCCCATTTGGTATGTACCTCACTAGACACCTGAAACAACTGGAGAGGCCACAAAAGTACCTCACAAAGAGGATCCTAGGCCTTAAGCACTTGTCCTATATGGAAAAACTCAAAAAACGCCAACTATTCTCTGTCTCATATCGCCTACTTAGAGGTGATCTCTGCTTGATTTATAAAGCTATGTCTGACCCAGCTCTAATAGAAATGCTACATCTAAAGAAATCCCAATCCCTCCACACCACACACTCCAGATCCCGCAACCTCATTACCACAATCAACAGGACATGCTGGAGGGACAGGTTCATAACCTAGAGACTGTCCATGCTATGGAATAGACTTCCCATGCATATCAAACAGAGCACCTCACTGGCCCTCTTCAAGAGAAATCTTGATGAGTGGATGGAAAATAGAAAATTCACCATGGGGATCACTCCAGTGGCTCTACTCAACAGAGGCACTGGAACTAAGGTTGGGTTGCATGATGCCAGGGTAATCATATGGGCTAGGCTTGTAAAGGCTCCAGGGCCATTAGCCTAGTACACCTATGAACCTGTGTGTATAACAGCAATACTTACAATCTGTACCCAGTTCTGGAGCTTTGTCCCCTATGTTGTTGGGCCGTCTCCACATGTCTTGTCCCTTGAGGTATTTCCACTTACTGTCTGTGATGCTGTAGCCCTCACACCTTCATAATGTCCTCCACACAGGCAAGGAAAAGGTGCAAGGCCCACATGAAGGACTTAATTATACCATTGTATTGCTATGGCATTGGCTAATGGAAAGACAACACAGCTGCTCTGGATACAAGTAGAAAGTCAGAGACACCAACTGGTGCACAAGCCATCACCTGCTCATGAGCATTACCAACAAAAGGCAAGCTGCTGCCTGTGCAACACAGGTCTGAACCCATCTACACAAAGACAGACTGCAACTACACAAACCTAACCATTTGCAGTATTCTGAGGAAGGTCTTCAGCACTATAACAGGTATGTCAATCATGTAAGCTTGTAATGGAATGCAGAAGGGGGGATGCAATAATGTCAAATAGGACATGCAACATTAAGTCGCAACAAGACCTGCTGGCCCACATGCTGCTGTCCAGCACCTATGGCCATTCCTGCTTGTCCTGTCTGCATTGACTTGAATTACATCTCTGGCCCCTGAGTCACCCCAGCAAAGGTCAGCTCATGTATAACCACTACTGGAGTGTCTGTTGTATTGAGTGTGACACTGCTAGGCCAGCTAACTGATATGTTGTACATATTCATATGTCACCTGTGAATGCTACTATGATACATATGCTTGACCTACAAATGTAGGAGACTTATATAGGATATGTGCATAGTACACAACAGGCACAGAAGTGTTTTGAACTGTATGTGATATACTGAGCCCATACCTGACAAATGTCCAGAGTTTTGCAGGCTGACCACATGTCTGCCTCATATTTGTAGTCAGTACCTCATACAGTTGTGTATTGTGTGGCACATTACTGGCAACCCATTAAAGACTTAAGTCATAACATAATAGCATACATTTGACTGTCAGAAGTCATATCCTGTGGAGTAGACCTGTGAATGCGACACCGTCTTTGCTGGCAACTGCGTGTGTTTTAGCTAGATTCATAATGTGTCATTATTTTCTGGCCCTTGCCCACCAGTGATGTGTACCCTTGTGCAGATGTCTTGCTCTAACAGGAGCTAGGTGTCTTAGGATGAAAGCCATGTCAATGCAGGCAGACCTTGTTCTGTAGGATGCTGACATTTGTGCAGTCACTAACACCTGCTTTGTAGTTGTGGAGAGCACACTAACTTTGCCAGGTTACTCATCCCATCATACGTTTAGACCCCAAATGAAATGCTGCAAAGCCACAGGAGGTTGAGTGTTGAACATAACATACATACACACACCTCCAGGCTGCCCAAACTGCATGACATGTGGGAGACAGCCCGAGTGCAGTTAACAGTTGACAAAACACCTACTCAAATCATAGCTACCTACAGGCCTCCAACAATGACTATGGACACCCACTACACCTATTGGGACTTGCTGGAATCTGTCAGAATTCAATAGTCTACCCTGCTCCTGGGTGAATTCAACTACCCAACCATAGTGTGCATGATCTATGCCACGTGAACATGAACGCACATAGATTCCTTGGCTTTGTCAATGGCAATGCAGTGGATCATCCAGTCAACACTCCTATGATAGGTGGTAATAGCCTGCACCTGGTCCTAACCAACATGAGTAGCCACTGTAGCACTCTTACAGTGTCATCCTCCTTGGTAAGATCTGATCACAAAGCCATCACTGTTCAGGTCACCCTCTCCCCTGCCCCCCTTTGTCAGGGTCAAACAAAATTGACTTTGCACAAATGACTAAAAATCTCAGAGCAGATAGAAGTAGCTCTATAGCCAATGTCCCATCAGTTGGAATGAGCAGTAGTGTCCAGGCCCACACCGCAATACTATTTGGGCACCTACATAGCTGTATGCACTCAGCAATACCTGACAGGACATCATCTCCCACAAGGTAGGGTATATGTCCATGGTGGACAGCACCAATACACAAATACCATAACAGGTGGAAATAATTGCTGGACAGAGCCAAGAAGGAACAGGTACCTTATTGGAAGCAATGTCAACTTGGTCTGCACAAGCAAATAAGGTCACAGGTGAATTAATCTAAGGCTATCTTTGAGTACAAATTGGGCACATTCACCACGGACAATCACTAGGCCTTCCACACGTGTCTGCAATCACAGAGACAACACAGAAATCCACTCTGTAGTGGTGGTCAATAACACCACATACACATATGGCATAGATATAGGCAACCGGCTGCAGAAAGGTGAAGTATAAACATCATCTTCTTCTCCCCCCATTGGTATGCATGTGCATGCACAACACCTGTCCCCCTCCCCTCATCATCAAGAAGTAGGTCTATAATGCCCTCTCAAATGCAACTCACAGAAGTCTCCATAGGCCTGCTACCATCCCTGGCTGCATCCTACAAGAACATAGGCATGGGCTCTCAGATCCATTATGCACTGTAGTGAACCACAGCCTGAGCACTGGTGTCATCCCATCTGCACAGAGGACAGCTACTGTCGTCCCTCTACACAAAGGTGGAGCAATCCACCGATCCAGCCAGTCATATGCACATCAGCCTAACTAGCCTGCTCTGCAAGGACATGGAAGGCAATATCAAGGACATCATGAACAGGGACATTGGCAAAATTGAAATGCCTGAGCCCTCAGCAGCAAAGGGAGATTATGCCTGTTAAACCTGGTTGACCTCTCTGAAGGGGGTCAACAAACACAAGGATGAGGGGAAGATGGTGAACAATGCCTACCTTCACCTAGCCCAATTTCCTCACATTAAACCCCATGCAGCCAGGATACATATGCCTACACAACTAGGCACTAATCTGTATGCTACCAGATGGGTAGCTAAGTGGCCCAATGATAGTAACCACTCAAAGTAGTGGGACCCACCTCTAGTAGTTGTCTTCCAAAGCAGTGCACCCCAAGGATCGGTCTGGGGGCCTGTACTGTTTCAGATATATGTATCTGAGGTACATGACAAAAGCAGTGGTCTGTGGCTGACTAGGTGTACAGATGCTTGCAAGCTGTCCATTTCTTACATTCTCCTACTGATGTGAGCATCCCCCAAGAGGCCCTCACCCAATTAATGACTGGTGCAAGAAGCATTTCCACAAATTGAATGACAGGAGAAGCGTCATTCTCCCTGCTGTGTCAGATGTCATCCACACTAATTATTATGCAATCAGGTGTGAGGTGACTTGTCCACCAAGGTTGGTAGCAACCTGACAGTTTCCCAATGTGTGGGCACCATTGTACATAAGGCTGTCTACATGGCCCACCTTACAAATATGGGTATATTATCTAGGAACTAGGAGGCCACAACATCCCTGTACTCCACCCTTATCAGATGCATTACCAAGTACAATGACTCATTTGGCATGTACCTTGCCAAGCAAATGTTGCAGTTGCAGAGACCACAGAGGTCTCTGACCAGGCAATTCCAGGGTCTGCAACACCTATCCTATACAGGTAGACTGAAAGCATTGTCTCTGTACCCAGTCTCATACAGACTGATCATAGGTGACCTGTGTCTGGCATACAAGGCCATATCCAAACCGGCCTTGATGGCATATCTGCATATCTGTAAGACTGCACTCATGCAAGGCCCTCACCTGGTCTGTGGCATGTATAGTACTTGGTGGGATAGTGTAGTGTCCCACACAATACACTCTCTGTAAAATACACTCCCTCCCCATGTCTAGCAGTGTATGTGTATAGCCCCCTTGAAGAAGAAGCTGGACTGCATGGGAAATGGATGAGTTACCCCTGGGATCCCACATGTGTCCCAGCTGGACAGGGGAAACAAGTGCTGGTGTGGAAGGGGCATGGACAAAAGTGTGGGCCACACATATGAGGGCATCAGGGCCAATAGCCTAGTATCATCTTATGAGGCTATGCACTTAGTACTTTACATATTTCCTGTATGTATTGCAGACTGCCCTGCAATGTTGTCTGAAATGAATCCCTGTAAGTCTGAACTGTGTATGTACTGCAGTGATAGTGTATAGTCTTGTCCCCTCATCAGTTATCATCACATATTGTTACACCTTGTTATTGTGTGTGATCTGTATAGCAGTATGTCAGCTCTTACAGTAAGCGCATATGCATTTGTTGACACTGTATACCTCACTCCAGTAGCCTTGGTTTTGGCCACAATTACCATTCTGCTACTAGGCCCATCACACCGTAGGATTTGTCACCGTTTGTCATGGACCTGACAGTAGAAGAGAAAGAGATGGATTGCAGCAGGCAGAACTACCGGAAGGTCTGCCCTGAAGGGCCCAAAGGTATCACAGCTGGGCCAGACTGTACAAGGAAAGTGTGTGTGTGTGTGTGTGTGTGTGTGTGTGTGTGTATCAGCAAACATACTACCACAGGGTATTAATATATATATGTTCTGTTCCACTCACAAGTGAACACAGGGGTTGGTGCCTCTCCCCCTCGCAACCTAATGTCAGTGTCTTAGCAGACTCCCATGATGATGGTGGTCATAATGAGATACAGGAGGAGTTCTCGGTGCCTGGATCCTGGATCTGTGCCATTGTTTATTATCCCACTCTCACCCACCATGTTCCCACACACAGTAAGTATGCCCACACATTCCCAGGCCCCAGCAGCCACAGATAATGGACAGGTTAAGGGTGGTGGCATGGAACAGGCTAGTGTGTTGAGTATGGCGAGTGTGAGTGTAGACACCAGCCATAGGCAGAGAGCAGGTGAGGTCACACACAGGCAGATGGACAAGGGTACTCAACAGAACCCTGTTGCAAGTGCCACAGCAGGTGTCACCAGATGCATGTTACCCTCCATCATGGAGGTGCAGGCACATACTGACTGCAACACCAGACAGACACTCAAGGTCATGAATGCAGCACTCCCTGCCATGCGTGACATCCTCCACAGCAGTTGTGATATCATAGATCATCTTGCCAATGTTGGGGATGGACAGTGGGGTGAGACATTGTCACTGCTCGACAGTGCAATGTCTGTGCCTGAGCATGTTGTAGGAGTAGGCATCAGTCAGGTGGACATAGGAAAGCAACTTGATCAGCTGTGAGCTCACATGGCCATGCACATTCGTCCCGTAGTGGCAGTACCAACAGCACTACTGAAGGGAGGGCGTTGTCCACACCACATTGGAGCAGGCCATAGGCACGTTGTCCTGCCCAGTGCCATTAGGGACATGGGTCCAGCAGACAGCAGTCACCATCAGGGAGTAGTATTGTATCTGTCCTTGGACCTGGCAGTGCCAGTGATACTCCTGGCAGAACCAGTTACCTCATCCCCGCTGGGAGATGGTGAACCATACATCCTGCCATGTACGGTCCACACCTGTCCAATATAGCCCTGTGTTGGCCATCCACATTGCTTGCTGGTGTGCAGACAAACATTCACACATCTCTATCCCAGGCCAATCACCACCAGACACGCACAGCTCCTCTGCACAGCCCAGTTGAACATCACCCCTCCAGACACACACACATACAATGTCAGTCATATGGTCCAGCTTAAGCCTTTGGCAATCCAACACCACACCCTGTGCACGTGATGGTACATGTGCACACAACCCTGTTATCCATACCATCAATGCACAGACATGGTCATATGGGTCTGATGCACAGGGTTACTATGGTACAGTGTTGCAATATCATGCTG
Organism: Protopterus annectens; assembly: GCF_019279795.1. Taxonomy (NCBI): domain Eukaryota; kingdom Metazoa; phylum Chordata; order Ceratodontiformes; family Protopteridae; genus Protopterus; species Protopterus annectens. Next base: position 46,248,810 of record NC_056728.1, read on the forward strand.
TGTAAGGTGCTGTCTGCTGGCAGTAGTTATGGGTACACATCGAGGTGTATGTACCTTGTTAGCCATGATGCACTATTGCTGTTAGTACTGCTGACTGACGGTAGCGTCACGTACTGTATTCTGGTTGTGTTCCAGGTGTCTGTGTGTCTGCAAGCTGTGGGCCTGCTGACAGTAGCAATGATGAGTAAGGTGGAGTGGAAACACAGTGACCTTTTCATAGCCAAGGTACAGCTGTACATGTACATGTTTACCAGGTGTGTTTACATGCAACACTGTGTGAGGGGCAATTGTGGCAGACAGTGTGACCTTGCATACATACCCTTGACACAGCCACCTAGCCTGAATATGTCACCTGGGTGTCCTGTAGGACCTGAGGCTCACACATACAGAGGAGGTTACTTGGCACTGGTACTAGGTCCCTCACCAGCTTAGCTATTACATTCACTGCAACAGATTCAGCTATCAGCACCTGTTGCCCTTGCTATTTCTGTCACATCCACTCAACCATCATGCTGTTGATGAGGGTTTGCCTGGTACTGTGTATGACAGGTTTGGGGTATGTATTCCTGACACGGGTCAGCCTGTGTTAGTCTAATCTGACAGTCACCAGCATGTGTGTCTATCTCATATGCATGTCTGGCCTCTCGTGCTGGTATTGCACACAGAGTCATAGTCCTGTACACGGGGCAGCTGACGAAGGGCTGAGCACAGCACCTACCTGCACAGTCTTACAAACAATAGGGCTAGATACATAACACAAATAGCACTGTGGTACTGTAGTGTGGCTGTGTCTGCCACTACTATTGAAGTGGGTGACAATTGCAATGGCTGTTAGGATTAGCAATAGTGGGTTTAGAGGCCCTTAACATGTTAGCGCCATCTCACACACACATGCACATCGCTGCATGGGGACATGCATTGAGGCACACATGCACATGGAGGTGACACTCATCAGAGTAGATGACCTACCCATCTATCAATGTACAATACACTGTGATATGACCATTGCACCACTGTATGTAACTATGCTTGTACACTGGATGACATCTGTATGGGCCGACACTAGGTTGGCAATGGGGGAGTTCACAGGGTGGAAGAGGCACACAAAATGGTATAGGCATCACATACACACACAGTGAAGACACGCACAGGGGCTGTGCATAGAGGAACACATACACAGTTAACAATAGACATATTAATAACCCTAAGTATCCAGTTGTATGTACTAGTGCTGCATACACATGCCATGCTCCACATACATTATATGCCTGGGACATAACACACAACCTCTTACAACAGATACTCTTGCATATGCATTCATGGATGTTGGGATAACCCACCAGACATAGCAATTGGTCTCGTCTACTGCTCCTGCATACCTGCACAAGTGACAGTGTGACAGACTTTGTATCAGCATGATGTGTCAGTCAGGTACAATGTCTGATGCTGGCATGTGTGTCAGTATGGTGACTGTGACATATTTAGCAATGATATCACAGGAATGCTCATTGTCAGAGGGCTCAGACCATATATAGGTTGCAAACATGTGGATATCCCATGTACATCTGTACAGATGACTGGTATGGGCTGTATGGTGTTACATGGTGCATGTGAGGCAGAAGACATTAACAGGGTCTTTAAAGTAATGTCATGGGTAGGGGTTCACCAGGCCTTAAAATGGTATGACCTACACACACAACAGCCACAGAGGATAACCTTCACACACTACTATAGTTGTCGGTATTGAGATTAGAACCCCCTACCTATCTAACTATTTCCACTATACTATTATGCAATTATTGCTCATGCCACAGAGCTTAGAGGGCTGACAAGTGTATACAGGTACATCTAGGGTGAATGACATTAGCAGGCCTTGTAAAATAGGGCAATGGGACATGTACTGGGTGGTACATGC